>NC_042998.1:16141030-16148530 GCF_006345805.1 Octopus sinensis
AATGAAGAACAGATCAAAAGAAAGCCCCGAATTACGAAGAAAAGATACAAGCCGGATAGTCCATACGCGATGGTACAAATATTTAGGAAGCGTTGACAAGTGTGTTAATTCTCCCCGCTCGTGGAATGCTGGTATGGAGATGACGGAACAAACTGCCATTTCCTACACCTAAACCCATTTCACAGACGAAAAAAAGGCAAAACTAAACGCTTCTCTCCAAAAGTACCAAAGGACAAGGAAAGACCTGGGTATTGACATGAGTAACGATGGGTCTTTCCATGTGCATATTACTAAATTGTTAATAATACGCATACTATTAGCCGGATAGATCCTTCGAATTTCAGAACTAGAGATCAGGAAGTCATGATGGCCCTCTGGAAAATATTTGACCTCAGCCGTTTCGATTAATGCTCCCAAATATAAATATGGTTGATACACAGTGTAAAATTAACAACAGAACACGGAGCAATACAGTAATGCTACACAAAAATGATTGTCGTCACAATGCGGCATGAGACTGTAAAAGTTAAGACTGTACTCCCTGGAAGGATGGAGGATAGATACGCAGGAAAATCCTAGAAGAACTTGTAGGAACAGAACGGGGCGCCACTGCATAGTACAAAAATTCTAACATTGCCGTCAGGATACAGGATTAGATCCTGCAGCAGCTTGGCCTTCACAGGCCCACAGTTCTTCACTATCTCTCACAAAGTCCGAGAGCCCCCACGTATGGTGGACGTAGGTGTCTTCAAAAGAAAACGGAACCTCAACCTCTGAAGAGTTCCCGATGAGCCCACTTGACTGTAAGAAACAAAGATGAAGGCAGCAACATGAAACTCCCTCATTCAATAAATACCACAGATCACAGAAATTTCAGTGCAAGTTTAACTAAGCCAACGGCAATGCCTCAGCATCGAGCTGAAACTAGAAAATTATATATATTCATGAGGTTTGCGCATATCTATTTAACTTTGTTTCAGCATAATTTTCTGCAGAGACCAGTGTTGATGATTTCGATCCGGGTCTGCAGCGTTCTACAGAAGAAAGAAATCGTACATAAGATTTATAATTTTCCATTGACATTTTAACCGGTTTATTGTTCTGTATATTTTCCGGTCATTTATTGATGAATGCATATATGCAACTCCACTTCAACCCACCTCTCCCTAGCTGTATATATATATATATATATATATATATATATATATATATAGTAGTAACAGGAAATGAGGAATTTCGATTATTCCCACGTCGTGAGTTGTAAGAAATTAAAAAAGGAACATACACGCACTTTACATAGTTTTAATATAATTTTTAATATATCGACCGGTTTCGATTTCGCTAGTCATGATATTATGGTTTACTTATGGTTTACGTATTGAAATATGGCTTACTTATTCAAATAAATAAACCATAAAATCATGAATAGCAAATGCGAAACCGGACAATATATTAAAAAAATTATATGAAAACTATGTAAATTGTGCTTATTTTCCTTTTTTAATTTCTTATATATATATAAAAGCATTTTACATATATTTATGTACACACACAGACACACACATACACACACACACACACATTCAGGCACACTTTTTCCTCTCTCTATCTACATTTTCTCCTCATTTTTTCTGTAAAAAGCCTATGCTCGAAACATATATTACCTAATCGTCAAACTAATACGTCCTGTTTGTTGTTCACTTAGCTGTCTCTGTTTTCTTTGTATTCATGTATACAATTTTGAAGCATACATATATGTCCGATATATAGTTAAATAAATAGAAAGTCAGGCAACGAGACAGACATACAAATTGATATTTCTTTATGCACTTATGTAATGCTTTTATTTAATTATTTTTGTTGTCTTGGCATCGGAAAGTTTTTGATAAATACATATAACGTCTTCAACTAAAGCAATAGGTAGAATTGTTTTCTGACATGTCAAAGTTAATCAGAATTCGTTGAAAATGAATGTACGTCTTCAACTGCAATGACTGAGGAATTTCAGACTCACTCTTCATCTTCTTGGAAAATGTTGTTTATTTATATACTTAAAGATATGGAACAATTACTGAGCGCAGATTATAATATTGCTTTTCAGCAATCGGACGTTTCATTTTCTGTGCTATATATGATATGATATGATATGATATGGTATGATATGATATATGATATGATATGATATGATATATATATATATATATATATATAAATATATATATATGGAAGGCAGTGGGAATGAAACAACAGGGAGTTTGGACAAGATGGAAGAATGCGGTTGAGAAGAAAGTGACCCGGGTTGAGCTGTGGGAAGCCGAACCTCACCGCATTCCTCATCCAGGCACTGTAGGATATGCTTGCAATAGCATCAAAACTGCTCACATTGAACATAGCAGAGACACCAGCATGCGCGCTGTGTTCCATCGCCTGGAATAAGCTTTTGAGAGAAAGTTCTCCAGGTCCGCGAATCTGGTCAGTGACAGCCAGCGAGCTGGTTGGAAAGCGAGGTGTCTCCCAGAGGAAGTTGGATGCAGGGGTTTCGCAGCCTTCAGCGGTTTGGGCATCGAGAGAATGTGGAGGAAAGCTATCTGCAGTACCACCGATGTGGTAGAGAGGGCCTCAAGATGTCTATGGATCCGTGGAATAAGCTGCCGGACGAGATAGTGAAGATGCCGACGACCGCTCGGTTCAAAGTCTCCCTTGACCACAAATGGCCTGAACTCTTTACATGAACACCACCCTGTACATAAGCGAAGCGGTTCCGACCCTCCAAGAAAACCATCGCCTTTGTCAGAGCAGGGGCACACCCAACCCCTGACAGAAAAACTTCGGTGGAATTCTAACATCTGTATGAGACTGGCAGTTACTGGTGGATCTTGAGCGTCAGCTGAAGTTCCCTGGCCACATTGTGGTCACCACCCTGCGACCAGACATTGTCTTCTTTGCTGAGTTCTCCAAGCAAGTGGTGCGGCTGGAGCTGACTGTCCCATGGGAAGATCGCCTGGAATAAGCTTTTGAGAGAAAGTTCTCCAAGTACGCGAATCTGGAGATGTCTATGGTTCAAAAGAGGAGTGCCACGGGCTAGCTAGTTGGCCATCTGGACACAAGCTGGTGTTTCTCATCATCCCCAGCTAGGTCAGCTGGAGGAGGGTAATGTTGAAAGACCCGAAACAACGATGATACGAGGCACATCACTGTGTCCAGATACATCAGTCATCATTGGGAGTGGAGCTAGTAGACGGAAACTGAAAAGAAGCACGTTGTAAATATATTCTTGTTTCAGTCATTCGACCCTAGCATTTATTCTTAGTTAGCCTAGTACTTATTCTAACGGTTCTTTTTCTCAACCGCTAAGTTACGAGGACGTAAACACACCAGCATCCGTTGTCAAGTGGTAGTGGGGGAAGAAACACAGACACACAAATACATACATAAATACATATATATATATATATAAAGTTAATCCAAACATGAAAACACAAAGAGAAAACACAACAACGCGAGGACGTGGAACAAATATCGTATTATTGGACGCTCAGAAAGGAAGGGAATAAGGAGAGTTTAACGTTTCGAGCGGAGCTCTTCGTGGGAAACATGGAGAAGGAAAGATCTAGAGAAGGGAAGACAGAAGAAAAAAATAGCCAACGGTACACACACACAGACACACACACACACACACACACATACACACACACACACACACACAACACACACACACACACATATATATATATATATATATATGGTCTTAACCTGTTTCAATGTTAACACCATATGTTGATGGTGATTGCCCCGGTTTATTCCTCCTTAGCTAGTTCTCTAGAGCGGTCTCTGCAATATTGGTCAAACGAGTATAAGGCATTCAGTTTCCATTTACCGAACCCATCTTTGATCTCAAATTTGTAGTCAGTTTAGCCCATAATTTCGAATTCTGGACAAGCTATGTCATCCCTATCTATTGTGCTACAAAATACTCTATCTAGATAGCATCGGGAAGACACAGTACTGTTTACATATGCTCACATTACCACATACGAGTAATCCAGTCGGTATTTGGCAGCCAGTTGGAAACAACTTGGATTTTCATAGATTTTACAAGAAAAACAGTATTATTATTATGTCTCATTCCTTCTCCTGGGTATTGGAACTTATAACTGGAATTCGACCAAAGTTGACAAAGGCCGATAGAAAGTAAATGATGTAGAAACCTTCTTAGAAATGTAATAATAAAAATACTTTCGGATACGGAAATGTGCACATTGTTTTCTCAAGGCAAACTGACCGGTTATTTTTGTCAAGATTCACCAGGAAAGCTAGTGCTTCCTGTGAGATATATCAGTATGAAAAGACGATAATATATCTCTGAGGAAATGGAGCGACTTTCCAAATAAAGAGATCGGAAAATAAGGACGAACAGAATGTGAATATTGAAATTAGGAACAATACCTATTATATCAGATGTCTTCTGAATGATTAAAACAGATGCAGACAAATAGATAACCAAAATCCCATGGCGTAGACTTCCACACAAAACACAGTTAATTGCACTTACTATTCATGGCATACATCATTACGCTTCAACACTACGTTTAGTGACAAGCAGACATATTTATCTTATGAATACTTCTCATTAAAGACACATTAATAAATTCTATCACAAAACGATAAAATAATTAGTACCGGTGTTATAATTAATGTGAAACAAAAACACTGGACGTTAATAATATGCCATCATAAGAACTTGTAAACTTTCGGGAAAAGTAGAATAATTATATTGGAATTATATCTCGAAGTACTTATATATCTATTAATAGCTGTTTGTAAATATTGGGTTGTAAAGTCCTTTTCTATAGCAATAAAAAAAAAATTGATGCATATTTATGGTACTCGAACCTTCGTCTCTTGTATATATGACAGGCATTCTAACACCATACAAATCAATCGCTTGAATTAGTTTCTGTTTTACAAATTTTATTTTTAACAACGAGAATTGTTTGTTGATGTAATTTTTTTTTTAATTAGAAAGAAGTGAAAAAATCCTGTTTTACAAAGTTCAGTGTTAGAATATTGTCCTGTCGTCTACAGGATATATGGTTTCCAATCTCACTGGTAACCTTCGTCTTTTGTTATGCCAAATCTTTCCTAACTATTTATAGTTTGTGTATATACACCTAGTGAAAGCGCATGGCTTAGAGGTTAGAGTATTCCGATCTTAAGATGGTGAGTTCAGTTCCCAGCGGTACGCTGTGTTCTTCAGCAATACACTTTATTTCGCGTTGCTCCACTCCACTCAGCTGGTAAATTGAGTAGCACTTGTATTTCAAAGGTCTTGCCTTGTTACAATTTGTACCGTGCTGGCCCTCCCTGAGAACTACATTAATGGTACACCTCACTGTGAACTGCAGTGCCTCTTAAACTTAATTTCACGAGCAGGCTGCTCCGTTGGTTAGATTAACTGGAACCCTATATATTAGATGTAATTTAAAAGTGGTGGTGCAGATGGAAGAACAAAGCAGAAAAACATGTATGAAAAATAAAATATGGAAATGGGCAATTGGTTAAATATTAAAAATAACGAATATTTGCTTCTAGTTGAGTTGTCGTTAAGTAATTATTACTTTCGAGGTTCTGCTAGCCAGGAAACATATATAGACTGGATTTTATCTCCTCCATTCCAACAATTTGGATTTTTATTCACATTTATAGCAACCCTAGATGCTAACCGTGAACTATAAAAGAAAAAAATATCTTTCAACTTATTGAACCTATATATGGGGGGAAAAAACCCAACGACCTTTTTACGCCTATAAAGTACTATTGTTCCTGAAAGTTGTGCATCAAACTTAGGAAATTCCTTGGATCTTATAATTAATATTATGTATATATATATATATAATATAGATATATATATTATATATATATATAATATATATATATATATTATATATATATATATATATATATGTATGTCTATCTATCTATCTATCTATATATATATTATATATATATTATATTATATATATATAATAATAAGTGAAGGCGCGTGGCTCAGGGGTTAGAGCGTCCAGCTCACGATCGTGAGGCTGTGAGCTCGAATCCCGGACCGGCTGCGTGCGTGTTGTGTTCTTGAGCAAGACACTTTATCTCACGTTGCTCCAGTTCACTCAGCTGTAGAAATGAGTTGCGACGTCACGGGTGCCAAGCTGTATCGGCCCTTGCCTTTCCCCTGGACAACATCGGTGACGTGCAGAGGGGAGGCGGTATGCATGGGCGACTGCTGGTCTTCCATAAAAAAAAAAAAACAACCTTGCCCAGACTTGTGCCTCAGAGGGTAACTCTCTAGGTGCAAACCCATGGTCAGTGTCTGACCGAAGGGGGTCACTCACTCACTATATATATATATATATAAATATATATGTGTGTGTGTGTATGTATTTGTGGGTGCATGTGTGTGTATAGTTAGGTATATGTCTGGTCATAGAGCGACCAGTGGTTTGTATGTGTGTTTTGTCTTCTTCAAGGAAATTCCAATTCAATCTTATTTCCATGTTTTATTATTTGCAATTTTTGCAATTAAAAATTTTACAATATTGAAATAAACTAGGACTTTCATGTTTAACGCAATCGTCAGGTTTATGTAGTGACACTCGTGTTACACAATTAGAACTGCAGCGAAATTTTCTGATTTATCCTTTAAATCTCCTCCAATCGGTTCTAGTAGTCTAAACTTTATGAAACTCTATGTTGACCAATCAGCATGTGGATCAGATGTCACGGACTGGTGAGCGCGCCAAATATGTTCTCACTGTATTTGAACCAATCCCTATGTGGTTTAAACGTCAACATCAAGGTTTCTTTACTTTTACCGCACCAGGACGAATAATTGGATGATTTTGGAATGTTGTAAACAACATACCTGTCTTCATTGAATTGTATTGTTACTCCAGAAATTTTTACATTTCAAAGGAGTCAATTTTCATTTGATCCACACTGCTAACATGCTCCCATCACCTTTATTATTGTTGCTAGTGGTGGCGGTGGTAGCTCTACTAATAACAATAGTATGTATTACTATTATTATTATTATTATTATTATTCAGTAGTTTTATTGTTATAGCGTGCTTTCACTTCACTACCGAGCGCAGCTCTGTGTGTCTTGGGTATGTGCTGTGATTTGTTGTGATGCTCTGATGGTTATTGTATGGAAAGTGTTCTGTGTAGGATGTGTGCAGTGCCTAGTGGTGCAATTTTCTGTATGTATATGTGTTTTTGTAAGTCCTGGTGTCTTTGTTATGTATTTGTCTGAATATTTTTTTATCATGCCTAATGCACCTACTATGATAGGAATTGTTTCTGTTTTCACGTTCCACATTCTAGTTACCTCTATTTCCAGGTCTTTGTATTTTGAGAGTTTCTCCATTTCTTTTAGAGACACGTTGTCATCTGCCGGTATTGATACATCAATTAGAAAGCATTTTTTTCTTCATGATCTCTGACAAC
>NC_042998.1:16153530-16158530 GCF_006345805.1 Octopus sinensis
GAATGGATGCTTATAATTGTGTCATTAACACATTAAGCAGTGATGATTATAATAACGTATTTAGAACTCTTTTACACTCTCTGGTTGATTCGATCGTCGATATCTGATATGTTCCGACATGTCCGTAGTGCATGTGCCTCCAACAAGATAAATAACTATTCCACTCCAGTACCTCATTTTACTTTTATATGTATGTGTGTCTCTGTATATAATTGTACTTTTTACTGCTATATCCATATACATTTTAGAATATGTTTAACATCTGCACGCCGTCAAAGAATTTTTGTACTTCGCTATAGCTTATAAATAAGCAAACGCATATTTCCTTCTATGCAGGCTTCTAATAAAAAGCTAATTTCATAAGATAGAAATATATAGATATAGATATATGTTAGTTATATGCAGATAACGTTTATGTCTTTATAGCTGATAATATTTATAGTTATTAATAGTCTTTTTGAAACTTGCTACTAGTTCAAATATGCTCTAGGCATATTGGAAGCCATAAAAAAGCCATTCACTGCTTTTTATCATGTAGTAAATTTGTCGTTGTTGAGTCTGTAGTGTAAACAAATAACCTGCGAACACGTCGATGTAGCTCGAAGTGCCCCTAACATGACTGATGGATCCTGATGGAGTGATTATCGCCCTTTCAGTACTAGACCGGTTTTTAGATATTTCTCGCTGAACTTCTGACATGTGAAGCTCCTTAGTCTGAGAAATGTAGGACATGGTACATGCATGTGTGTTTACGTTTTTGAATACGTTATGAGATAGCTTGTGAGAGAATGAGGTGTGTGTATGAAACACAACTGAGCTGAGAGAAAAAAAAATTGAGATTAGCTAGTGGCATAAATTTCGACAAAATTCCAATAAATTATATTTAATACCAAACATGTTTTACGCTCACTATAATTAGATTGGATTCAAAGAAGATATAAGATAAGTACTGTTTGTCGATGTGGAAGTTTATGACGGAAACACGTGTTCAAAATTGTTCTCTCTCTAATTCTGATAACGAAACGCAAACAACAGGTGCATTGTTGTGCTTGCCATATCAGTTCCGGGGAGCGCTTCATAAATATAGTACCTTACCTATCAGCTTCAAATGAGCGAATGTTTGATCTTCCTAAAACTAGATGCGAAGTGCTACCTACAATAAGCATATATATATATATATATATATATATATATATATATATATATATATAATATATAAATTAATAAATAAAATAAAGCATATGCATATATACATACATATATGTACGTACCTAACTCTACATGTATATATACATGCATATATGGGTACAGGACACCAAAAAAAAAACGTCGAACACAATGAGAAACGAAAACATAAACACAAAACCAAGGAATTGGACATTTTTCTTAAACAACGAAAAAATAGAGTACAGGACATACAATACAAGAAAAAATCCCCTTCTTCAGTCGCCTTTGTTTCATCTACTCCGCGTTTCGAAGGTCAAGGCGAGACATGACTTTATTGAAACATTCCTTCCCGTGAAGGACGGCTGATATCTACAAGCTTTTTTCATTCTCTCTCTGTTTACTTTCCCTTATTCCATTCTGTCGAAGAGAATATGCACGAAACCTTTTCATTTTTCCCGACCGTCAAAGTAATATATTTGCTCGTTGTTCACACATCTTTGTTCGTCTTTTGTTTTCCCATAATTTTCAACTATGTATATATATATAGTTATATATACACAAATATATATATATATAAGTTCATGCGTTTGCGCTTTGATATGCGTGAGTGTGTATCAGCGTTTATGTTAGCACAGGTGAGGGCTTTACTCCTTTTGCTGCCGTTCTCTTTTTTCATCTGAAAGAGACTGACCGTACAAATGCGTGTGCACGTGCCTATCAATTTTACTCCTGATGCATTGCTTTCGATCTCATTATGTGTGTGTGTGTGTGTGTGTGAATGTTATCTGTATTACATCCATAAGGCGGCGAGCTGGCAGAAACGTTAGCACGCCGGGCGTAATGCGTAGCCGTATTTCGTCTGCCGTTACGTTGTGAGTTCAAATTCCGCCGAGGTCTACTTTGCCTTTCATCCTTTCGGGGTCGATAAATTAAGTACCAGTTACGCGCTGGGGTCAATATAATCGACTTAATCCCTTTGTCTGTCCCCTCTATGTTTAGCTCCTTGAGGGCAATAAAGAAATATATCTGTATTATATCCACCGTAAATTTAATAAATTTCTCTTCGGGGATTATTGATATACAAAAATGTGAAAAAAAAACTGTACCTGTGTGTGTATTTTCGGTTGCTTTCGGTGACTTTCATACACATCTCTAACATAAAACACGTTGCGTTTCATTTGCCTGCACTGATATCCTTTACTTTAAAACTCCAGCAAAGAATGGTTTGTAAATTTAGTACAAGACTGAAATAGGTATAGCAATCGATGAACTAAATCGTCTGTAGTGGGACATCATCATAAGGGCGAAAATCCATTCATTTATTGATATCCGTAAAGGAAACGTTTGCATACCACTGTGTCTGCTTGTTCCTGTATTCGTTCGAGCATGTGTATGTATGTTTATGTGTGATTAAAAACAGAAAGAGTGTGAAAGTTAAATATGCTCGTTTTTCAGCTCATATATTATATTTCTTTAAGGAAAGAAAGCACGCAATGTGTCAGCGAAGTAAGTAAATATGATTCTGAAATATGTATACACATTTCATCATATCAAACCATTAATCCCTACACATTTTTCTCTCCGTTATTTTTATTTTCATTCCCTTGGTGTTTTTCTTTTTCTTAATCCTTTTCTTCGAAGAGTGTAGGCTCGAAACGCCAAAGACTTTTACACTCTTCCCGAGGTTTAGGCTAATGTACCTGCATGTTATTACTACACATATCTTCGTCTTTTCTGTAAATTTGAACTACATGTAGATGAATGTACATGTGTATATATCTATATGTACGAATATGTACATATGTGTATGTGTGTTTGCATATATATATATATATATGTGTATGTGTGTGTGTGTGTGTGTGTGTGTGTGTGTGTATGTATGTGTCTGTGTGTATAAAATTAGATATTAAAACTTTTTAAAATTCTATCTACCGGTGTAAAATTACTACGCGTAATCAAGTGTATTTTTATATTGGAGGCGCATCTTCCAGTTATCTAAAAGAATTTCTAATCATTAATCTACATTTAGGGATAGTAATAAACGTAACAGTACAGGGCTTAGTAAATTAATTTGGGATCTAAGCAATGTACAACCGTATCAACAAATAAATTCGTATGTAAATTACAAGCCCTCCTAAATCCGTAACTAAACTGACAACTCTTAAGTCATGAAATATTATAATCCCTACCGTTTTCTGTAGTGTAATATAAAAGTAAATCTTAAAGACCGCATTAATCTATCAATCAATATATAGGCAGGATTAAACACTAACCTTACTAACTCGAGACATTTAAATTAATGAACATTGTATTGGCATTAATAATAAACTGCAATAACTAAATTATTTGCTAAATTGCGATACATCTTTAAGTCAATATATATAATAATCCTACCGGTCTTCTATAGATATTAATATAATGTAAGTTCTTTCCTTATAAAATATTTCAAAACAAATCATGATTTAACTAATATGTTCATATGTGAAATACATTATTTCATCATTCAAAAGTTAATAATATAACACCGACATTCTCATTAAAGTTATAATATTAAATTGCCGGTGACTAATATACACTCAAATTTCATTAAATATGAACTAAGAAATGTAGGTGTAATAAACTAATATTATAAGCTGTGCTATCTTTAAAGCTAATTAAACTGTTTAAAAACGATACAACTGTTTAAAACAAACAATACTACTACATATACACGTATGTCTGGGTGTGTGTGTGTGTTTCTGTCTGTGTTTGTACCACCAACATCGAAATTATAGTGTTTATATCTCAGTTACTTAACCGTTTAGCAAGATATTTGACAGAATAAGTAATAGGCTTACAAAGAATAAATCATGGCGTCGATTTCTTCGGCTAAAGGCGGTGCTCCAGCATGTCTGCAGTCACATCACCGAAACAAATAAAATGATAAAACAAAATATGCAATATTAATCCCAAGCAGCGCAGCGTATCTATGCTCATGTATTCATATATTTATATATATGTATGTATGAATGTTTGTATAGAAAATTAATATTACACCATAGTCGCATTTAGTGACATTTGTAATTGGCGAAACATTGCAAACTGTAGTTTATATTATTTATTTTAATTATATATATATATATATAAGAATGTGTGTATGTATATGTTTGTGTGTATTATATATATACATATATTAACTTTTACCTTCTACATATTTCAGTCATATGCCCGCGGCCCCATTACTTACATGTTGTTTTATCTTTAGATATCTATTATTATTATTATTATTATTATTATTATTATTATTATTATTAGTTTTGGGTTGCCACTATGATGATCGAACTTAAACCACATCAGTACCGATAAAGCATTTATTCGTTTGATTTTTATTTTTAGAATATGGCTCTACCATCAGAGAATATTTGAGAATGTCCATTCATATAATAGAATAGCTTATGACCAGTTTGGTTAGTTATATAAAATTAAGAAAGAAGTAAATATTTTCTTCTTTAACAATGGAAGCACTATGGAACAACGTTATAAGAAAACAAATTACGATAATTAAATAACAATTTTATTTTGGCAATCATCCAAATACGCTCGTATTGCTAAATTGCCATGCCAAAACCTTCGTCTTGCTCACTACAACATATCTACGAATTTCCTGTCCTAATGACAGAGAGATTTTCCTGATAGTTAAGGTATTTCTAAAGATTATGTCGCAATTTTAATTATCTAAATAGTCGCCTTGAAGTGTGTCAGTTTTGTCATTTCGCCATGAAAAAAACCCAAAAACACAGTACGGTTAGTGATTTGGACTTAGGTCAAAGGCATTGCGATATGTCCTTAGGTAA
>NC_042998.1:16163530-16203530 GCF_006345805.1 Octopus sinensis
TAGCAGTGAGTGTGGCATTAAAATGTACAGACCAAGATAACTCTTGAATGACTTCAATAGATAGCAGTTTGGGCAATTAATAATATAGCATGACACTTCAAAACAATCATAAGCAAGGTCCATTCATACATATGTAGATGAATAAAATCCTGTTTAAAATTTGGATTTCACTTGTGCTTACACTTGTAGAATTATATTAGCAGACCTCGTCGTTCTTTCCACAATAGCGCTTCTTTTCTGAAACACACATGACAAGTAGTATTGTACCTATTGTGAAAGATTTACAATACCTGATTTATTCTTCAAATCTTTTATGGGCGCATTACAATAAATAAAAAGAAAGCGAATCATACGTCATTATGAGTTGTAACTTAGCTGTGGAATTGCTTTGTGTAATTATATTGCATGTCACATTTGTTCCATTGACCTAGGTGGTTGGGTTTTGATATGCATAATGAAAACAGGTTACAGCTGCTTTTACATAATCAATGTTCGATGAATTCAAGCTTGTAGTGGATTTCTCTTGCAAGAATCGCAGTAATCACAGTCATTTTACTTGGTATATTTTACATAATGCAAGAAACAAAAAAAAACTTCATAATATCACTTCGAGGAAAAACTGATTTTGCAAATATAGACATATATAAACACGGTCATATATATATATATATATATATACATATATATATATATATATATATCTATATATATATATATACATATATATATATATATATATATATATATATATTATATATATATATATACATATATATATATATATATATATATGGACATACATATTAGAAGATATTAGAAGACGCACAGTATATAAGTGTGAATCGATACTTAGACATACATACACCCATATACATTTATATCCAAGTATGTATGATGGAATTGGTATAGCAGTGAGTGTGGCATTAAAATGTACAGACCAAGATAACTCTTGAATGACTTCAATAGATAGCAGTTTGGGCAATTAATAATATAGCATGACACTTCAAAACAATCATAAGCAAGGTCCATTCATACATATGTAGATGAATAAAATCCTGTTTAAAATTTGGATTTCACTTGTGCTTACTCTTGTAGAATTATATTAGCAGACCTCGTCGTTCTTTCCACAATAGCGCTTCTTTTCTGAAACACACATGACAAGTAGTATTGTACCTATTGTGAACGATTTACAATACCTGATTTATTCTTCAAATCTTTTATGGGCGCATTACAATAAATAAAAAGAAAGCGAATCATACGTCATTATGAGTTGTAACTTAGCTGTGGAATTGCTTTGTGTAATTATATTGCATGTCACATTTGTTCCATTGACCTAGGTGGTTGGGTTTTGATATGCATAATGAAAACAGGTTACAACTGCTTTTACATATCAATGTTCGATGAATTCAAGCTTGTAGTGGATTTCTCTTGCAAGAATCGCAGTAATCACAGTATTTTTACTTGGTATATTTTACATAATGCAAGAAACAAAAAAAAACTTCATAATATCACTTCGAGGAAAAACTGATTTTGCAAATATAGACATATATAAACACGGTCATATATATATATATATATATATCTATATATATATATATATATATATATATATATATTATATATATATATATATAATATATATATATATATATCTGGTATAAAAGATCGTGGGTAAGGCCAAGACAATGCGAAGTAAATGCTCGGTAAACCACACGAAAAATCTCATTGTTTCCAAAGACCTCTTCGTACACGAAATATCGTACTTTAAGTGCTGGCTCTAAATTCTTTTCAAATTCTCTAGGGTTAAGCTATAGAATATGTATATGTGTGTGTGTGTGCAGTCAAATATATATACATACATATATACACACACATATGTATGTTCCTTGCGTGTGTGTGTGAGTGTGTGAATGTGAGTGTGTATGTGTATGTGTGTGTGTCTGTGGTTGTGTGTCTCCTTGTCAATTGTCTGATCATTATAGTGGAAGAAAACAGTGAGTAATTGAAAGCACTTACGCTCAAAATTTGAAATAGTGCAGCACTATAATCTGTGAAAGGAAAACATTGATAAAATAATTTGGATATCGTAAAAAGTAATATATATATAAAACTATAAGAATAAAATATTCTTTCTATATAATAAAAAGAAACTATATTTTTTCGCGAAAAAAACATTTATCATAATTTTACTAGCGTAAATTCTATCAAAACACAGCTTGACGTGTTGTTATGTCATGGATTTAAGTTAATAAAAACTTTTTGGTTAAAATCAAACCTAAATATGCCCTCTTTATCCATATTTCTCTTCCACCATGTCTCTCCCCTTCTACATACACACACACACAAATACACACATACACGCACTAATACACAACTTATAATTATGTGTGTTTGTATTTGTATGTATTCATGTGGATACGCACTTATATTTTTACATAGATATGTTGGGTATGTGCATTTATGAAAGTAAGTATATATGTATATATAGTTATATACATGTATATGGTGAGCAGCGTTCGCTAAGATTCTGTGTGCTCCATCTTTGCCGTTTATTGAAAGTAGCGGAACGGACCTAATTTAAATATGCGTTTTTTTTTTTTATTCCCCTCTGGTTTTATATTACAATAAAACGTGGAGATTCGGATATAATGCAGTGAGTACTGCGTTGTACATTTTGACTTCAAATTTAACAGTAATTCCCTATTTATGGTGTTCTCTTCCAGTTTTGTAATCTTAGCCATAATGTCTATCTCTGTATGATCTATGACACGCAGAAATCACTTGGTTGGTCGATGTACAAATTTGATCTAAAGTCGTCTTAAACAATACATTGCGTAAATTAGTTCGGCTCTTAATATTCTGAGTTCAAATACCGCGACAACAACACATATGAAACAACAAGTTAAAGTTAAATATTTCGTAAATAACGAAGGAATATATATATATACATACGTACACACACACATATATATATTACTGAGATGTACTTGCATAGCATGTGATCTGATCTGAGAACGTGTGCTGAAACATAAGGAAAGTGTTTATAAGTCATTTAAAAAACACACAAAAACCTTTATATTCACTTCAACATCTAAATTTCAGTGAACAGGGCGCAGTCTCAAAGCGAAGAATATATTTTGACAAATTAAATTTAAATGCTGAAATGAGTCGAACGGATTTTGTGTGCTTTTCAAATGGCTTATAAACACCTTCCACGCAGCAATTGTTTTTGTATATATATATATGGACTGTTGCTACTGATGAGCTTAGAGGTCCACGCAGGTCATTATCATGTATTCTGTTTCCAGTGTAGTAGTTTGGTTTTTAATGTTGTTGTCTATGATATACTGAGCAAATGTCAAAGATGTTGTGATAAACCTTTATATAATTTGTTCCCTACTTACTTTTCACGAATACCTGTATTACAATATAATGTTTCTCAAGATGAGTTTTCGCGGTTTACCATGTATGAACCATACAATGTAAATGTTGCTAATAAGCACAATGGCAAAACGTACGTAGATTAAAAATAATATAAACTTCTGTTTATCATAACGTCTCGCACACACTTACTCAGCACCCTTACGCACATCCATACACGGATATACATATGAAAATATATCACTTTTATTGCCTTCAAAAGTCATTGTACTAAATAGGGCAGCTATGAAATACATTAGCAAAAATTAGCATTTCACATATTTGACAAAGCTGAGGCAATATTGTCGCATTCTTTTGATATTAGCCAGTAATGATGTAATGATTTAATGCCGTATCACAGATTTTCTTAACCTTTTTGTCGTAACACTGCTTTTGTTGAACGAACAAATGCCCTAGTATATGATGACCTGCCGAAATATTTGAAGGCCATCATTATTTTGGCGACAAATTAAACAATATTAATTTCATTTTCACTACTAGACACACTTCACCTTTGATATTGGAAATAATATGCAAAATATAATCATAAAATGAACGTAATATATAATTTACTTTCAGGTTTCTGTGTTACTTTGATGAAGCAATGGTTTAATGGCCTGTCTGCTGCAACGAATATTTTCATCTGTTTGGCACTTTCATATTTCACATTAATATCAATGCTTGTTCTTTGCATCATCCTATGTAAATATCGCAGGTAATGTTATTCATATCATTCTGGATAAAGTGTTTATACGAGATCTTTATGCCATCTAATATGTTATCTAATTTGATATTGATTTACTCATTTTTCAGAGCCCACCTTTATTCACTATGAGGTAAAACTCATCTCTCGCAGAAATTATCGAAGTAAGTACCCCAGGCACAGATATCACAATAATTTAGTACGTGTATTGTGATAATATTCACTGGGTCCAGAAAGAGACATTAATACTATTTTAGAAGAATTATTTTACGTCAGAAGATTCAAGTTCGCAGTCATTCAATTTTTCAGCAAATGTATTATTATTACAATATATTTTAATCGCTCGCTTGTAAAGATGAGCATTTTATGCATTCATATTTCTTGAATCTCTAATCTAATTCATGTTCTTCTGTATTATGTCACTTTTTCAGATTATATCGTTCAAAACTTTGATGAAATTTAATCATCACTAAATAACTTAATTACTTATAAAATACCAAATTCAATTTAAAATGTGCACATTAAACAATTCTTGAAATTTAGTTGGGAAGCAAAATCAATTATATTGGTCATTACCTGCCTACATGCGAGATAGGTAACACATGACGATTACATCGTATATTGCAACATACGGAAAATCATTAGTTGTCAAAAAATCTACAACAATTCAATTCCGTGCTCCAGAATGACTGCAGTTTAATGACTGAAACAAGTAAAAGACAAAGATAAAAGGAAGGATTTCTGAATTTCTATTTGATTAGACTTCAAATCCAGTCAATTTGTATGTCATCCTCATGGGATCGCCAAGTACTAGTAAAATATAATGGTTTATTCTCATAATTTTTACTGCCGTCTTTTCTAATATATGTACAATATTGTACGGACAAAATAAATCAGTGATTAGGTAGCCTATTGCACTTGAATCTTATATCATTTTCTGTTTTGAAAATATATTTTTTGCTATAAAAGTTAGCATATTACAATGGAAAAGTCAGTATTCAGAAAATTGATAAGGAACCTAAATCTAAAATAACAACCAGAATGTGTTTGAAACATTATCAAGTCAATTTTACAAAATAGAACGACTAGTATAATGTTGCCAATCAATGCATCATATCCCTTGGGATAATTGGAAAATTTCCTGTCAAGGAAAAGTTTCATAACTAAGATAAATGATAATTTACTAATAAAATTATATTTACGTTTATCCCCCCATCACGTCTTTTTCTCATTTGGTAATATTTGTCAAGTTTTGATGACTTTCCAGGTTTCTGTGAAATTTCAATTTAATCTACCCAATTATTTTGAGAGGAAACGAGAAAAGAGATCGCTTACTAAAACTATTATATGGAAGATAATATAGGTTTATATGTTTTTGATAAATGGAACCCAATCACCCATTTCAAATATATCTGAATCAGTATTTCTATTGTATCTCAGAATCTACATAGCTAAACCATATCCAACGCAATTTGATACCCACTTATATGTCCATTAAATACTAACTGTTAAAGCGTTATAAAGTTTGGGATCCTGTTTACCTAATCAGATGATAATAATATTAGATTATACACATATTTTGGCTAAATAATTCCTTCTCCGTAAGCTACGTTGATTCGACAGTAGATAACGAATCGCTAGAGAAAACAACTGCTGAGTATTTCTGATCATATTCCTATACATATATTTGAACATGAATTTGCTGTTGATTTATATAGTTTTTGCCTATATAATTATTCGAATCATGCCAATAAACTTTCATTCATATAAAATATGTAGCCACGGAAGTTCTACATCTTAAATATTTGCCGACTGTATGGGAATATGAATGATTCACTATAGCTGCATTTCCATGATCACTTATGCCTATAGTTATTTGATATCACTTCTATACTGAATAATGACTTTAGTAAACTTTAAGTTGAAGAAGAAACGAAAATCATCATTGAAAAATAGTTACACATTTTCATCAAACATTTAAAATTTTGCATTATATCATTAACATAAACAATTTCGTAAACTGGTTTTTGTTAATTATATCTGATATAGGTATCAGATGTTTAATATACAATCAATTCAACTGCAGTTAATTTATAATCAGTATCAGTAAGTTGTTGTTACGCATTATCCCCTTTTATTCAATATTGTCCTGGTGAGGGTAATCACACACGCATATGAAGAATGTAAGGCGATAATATAGCGCAAAGCGAAAATCAGTGATTTCGAACTGTAATCCAAACATGAAAGAGATTTCAAATATCATAATCAAGAGCCGTATATATATATATATATATTATATATATATATAATATATATATATATATATATATATATATATACACGGCAGAGCAGGCGTCTGTAAGTTTCCATCTAACACATCCACTCACAAGGCTTTCGTCGGCCCGAGGCGTTAGTATAGAAGACACATGGACAAGGTGCCACGCAGTGGACTCAATCCGGTTCCATGTGATTGAGAAGCAAGCTTCTTGCCACAGAGCCGCCGCTACGCCTTTATATCGTTTATCGGTATATGCATATGCTAAAGTGTGGTTTCATCTACAACTATGAATGGTGGTGCATGTTTGTATGTGTCGGTGTTAACCACGTTTGCATACATACATAAAAGCGTATGTAGGCATGTTCGGCTTTAAAATCGATAGAAATCATTTTCCGATATATTTAGTTATAAAACTGCTGATAAACACGTAAAAGCTGACGAACAAATGTGCATAGATGAAATATGCACAAAATAGCGACGAATCTAATGTAGAACATTCATAACATAAATCAGACTCAATCAAATAGCAGCATATTTTTACTTTAAGTACTCAATATTCTCCTTTGGCGAGTTTCCTATTTTCGGGATATATCTAACAAGACACCCTTGCTATGATCATATAAGCATTCGTACATATCTTATGCGTTACAAGAATCGATGTCAAACCATCAGCTCAGAATTGTATATCATGACGTATAATTTACAATATGTACAAAATCAAGATTGTAGAAGTGGAGATTCGATAAAATCAAGGCACATTTTTTAAACATATTCTTAAATTATAAATAATGATAGTTATCACTGACGCTGGAGAAATTGTGCATGCAAAGTGACAAGATAAAATGTTTTGTGAAGCACCGAAACGAATCAGTCATCAACAAATGGAATGTATACCGTTAGTATATATATTGTGTTGGCAACTAAGTTCCAGCCGTTTTTCTTTTAATTAAATTTTTTTAAAGGTTTCATAACAAATAAAAACTAATTAACCAATAATATATTTACCCTTGTTGTTTACAACTTCTTCCCAAATTTCAACAAGATTTTCAACACCTCGTTGGTAGAAATCGCTCGATTTCGACTCGAACAATTGATCCAATCAAGTTCTCAATTCTGCATCAGTATTGAACGAAACTCCGCGCATATCAGTTGAAAGAGGTGGAGATCCGTTGGTACCAAATCAGGAAAATACGGTGGTTATGGCAGCACTTCCCAGCCGTGTGTTTGAATGGTCTCCTCAGTCATATTGACTTTATGAGGGCGGACGTTGACGTGCATCAGAAGAACTCCATGCTGCCGATTAGGCCTTTTCTCTTGAATAGACGTATTGAGTCGTTCCATCTTTTTAACATAGAGTTCCACGTTGACCGTTTAGTTCCGTTCAAGCAATTTATAATGGATAATCCCTTCCCAGTCACACCATACGCACAACATCGTTTTACGCGGATGAAGTTCTTGTTTCACGCGCGGTGTCGCTTGTTTACCGGGGCTAAGTCGTTCCTTACACTGCATCATATTGATGTACAGGAGTCATCTTTCGTCGCCAGTAACGATTCAGAAAAGAAATCATTGCTTGTGTCCATGAGATGAGCGGTTACAAGCAAGCAAATCCGCGGATATTGTGGCTCGTTGATTTTTGTTGTTGTTACTTAATGCATGCGGAACCCATGCTCCATACTTCTGAACATTTCCCATTGAGTGAAGATGCTTCTCTATAGCAGTGTGGGGGCATTCCATTTTCTCTGTCAGTTCTCTAGACGTTTGAAGAGAATTTCTTTGCAAAAGTTGGTTTAATTGCTCTTCATCGAATTCAACTGGACGGCCAGAGCGGGTTGCGTTTTGCGGTAAAAATTTCCATCTTTGAACTTAGCATACCAATCACGAGTGATTATTTCAGCTATGGCACCCTCTCGATACACATCACAAATGTTGCGGGCAGCTTTTGCGGCCTTAGAACCTTGATTAAAAGCAAAAAGTAGGAGGTATCGAAAATGCTCGTTTTCTGAAATTGGCACTTCATTTTAATGATGCGAAAATAAACAAATAGTAACTAAAATTAACTAGAAAAAAAAAAGATTCCTAAATGATTCAAAAATAGAATTCTCGAAAGAAAAAAATAGATTCCAGAATTTAAAAACGCAATAAATTCCAAAATTTAAAACAAAACGGCAGGTTCTTTGTTGCCAACCCAATATATATATATACATATATATATGCACGCGTGCGCGCGTATTCGGAAATTGCAATGCGATGAAAAGCATTATCGTCTTCTATACACTTAGAAGCAAGGTCTCAGGTACTCACATATATACATAAAATACAGAAACATATAAACACTCACACATATAGTTAATAGCCATGAAAATGCCACAGAAAGAAAAGAAATTGAACCATATTGTTATTAGGTTAATGCATAAATTCGTGTGTGTTATTTGTGTAATTATGTGGAATAAGAATTTTGATTGATGCAAAGAAAAATCAGAGCCCATGTTAATTTATGATGTTAATGTTGATTCTAAAATTCTACATTTCAAGAGATAAGAAGTGAGAGACGAAACTACGAGTCTGAGATTACATTCTAGCATCACTTTGCTAGTTAGTGCATAAATTGCGGTCAAATAAGAAGATAGTCACTCATCAGAGGTTGCGAACATGAAAGTTTGATGTGTCAGAGCGTAATTAGAAAGCAGCAAGGAAGATAGTGAAGTCAAAATTGAATTGTAAATCTCACTAAAATGATGTCCGAAATACATTAAACAAACTTATCTAATGACCCCCTAAAATTTGACTTTTTAGAGTTAATGTTGAATGCATATTCATAAATTAAAAATATTGATAAATATTGATAAATCATGGGCACTTAGGAATGCAATTGAAGAGAAATACAATAAAACGGTCATCAAAATTTTTAGGGTAGTACTATACGATTCTTTGGAGCAACGCTCGTTTACTATTGTGTAATTAAAAAAAAATAAATATTGATAACGACTGCCAAACCAAACGGATGTATGATTCTGAGAAATTACCGCCGATGGGATATGAGGTGATCGATCATTAGTATGATAGCCAGAAGATGGTATGAGAAGAGATATATCTTAACAGTTCATATGCTGCTAGTTGAAAGAAGCGTTAAATAAAACTGTACAACAGATAAGACGGAGGACTGGAATATTGATGTAACTTGCTATATGAATATAATATAAATGTATATATATATATATATATATATATATATATATATTATATATATATATATATATTGCTATATTTCGGAATAGTCATTATGCCAGTTTAGCCAATAAAAACACACGCACTATATATTTGGTGTTATTTTGCTTCAGTGTTATTTAATTTTTACATTAATCTTAATCTTATTTCGGCCATTCCGAAATATAACCATATCTGTATCAACACACGACTTCACATAAAAAATCTTGCACAACAAATATATAAACCTACTATATATATATATATATATATATATATATATATAATAAAATAAGACGAGGTAGAAATACTTTTATCATGAAGAACATTTTAATACCAGTATCAGTCTTTGCTACTTTTTCAATATAGAATAAAGCATCAAAAGCAATTAAATTGCGGAAAAATTAAGTGACATGATTTTAAAAAATATTTCCATAGATTTCAAATGCAAGGGATATTTTCCGATTTTCGCTCCCTCTGTCTCTCCAATTTTACTCTTGTGAGGGCTTGGTAGTGCAGGTAGTAGGTAACAGCAATAATTTACCTTATACATATCAACTCCTTTGGTCTTTTTAACCTCCTACACACACATACACACACACATACATACATACATACATACATACATACATACATACATACATACATACATACATACACACATATACATATATATTATATATATATATATATATATATATATATATATATTATGTTATGTAGAAAAATACAAACTGGGACAAGAACGTAAAACATTTAGAAGACGATACAAAAACACGGACGGGACATTCGAAGCCTTCAATCTTCAGTCAAGAACCGGATAATCGTAGCAATTTCTGCTGATTAATCTTGAGATCGCTCCGATCCAGCCAGCCCCAAGGAAAAACTAATCTACGAGCATTAGATTTCTTGGAAGAAGGATCGAATGTATACGAAACAGGGACAGAAAAACGGACGATGTCACACGAATATAAAATACAAAAAACAACAATGGTAAAAACAGGACAAAAACAGCGGGTGTCTTACGACTAATATATACATACACATACATATATATAATATAGATATATGTATATATATGTGTATGTGTGGTGTATGTGTGTATGTATGTATGTATATATCGGTGTGCGTGTGTGTCTTTATATGTGCGAACTCACATATGCACACATATCAAGATAGACACACAGACTGATAGATAGATAGAACATAGCCATTAGTGTAGGTTAACCACTAAAGTACGATCCCATGATATTTGTGAACGAAGCCGAATAAGTGTCCTCTGAAGAGGATACACCCTTAAACAAACCCTAAAAGCAGTCCTTCACGTATTATCAGTCCCCTTTTGCGAGCATTCATAGTCTAGGAGTAAATTGTCTACATCGGTATTATACATTTAGTGAGATTTTATCATACATTTATATTAATTCTTCGTATTTACTCTCTGATGCGCATAAATATATATATAGATAGGATATAATATATACATACATACAAGTATACGCACATATACACACGTACCTGTACACTCACACACACACTCACACAGACATATACGCACATATATGTATAATTATATAGTACACTATATGTATACATATATGTATATATATATATTATATATATATATATATATATAATATATATATATATCGATCTATTTATATATCTATATATATGGGTGTGCGTGTATATATATATATATATTATATATAATATATATATATATAATATATATATATATATATATATGTATATGTACATGCATGTATGTGTGATATGTTATATCAACAGAAAAACTTTTTTATTGCGGCACCTGTTGCATATAAAAAGATTTCGTGCATTGTCGTAACGAGTTAACGTCAGCACGAATTCATTCATAAATTAAAACCAAAATATTGTGCAAAAAATAATGGTAGAAATAATAAAAATATGAAGTTGCATTAACTCGGTGGTCGATTCTAACTTTCTCATTTATAATATTTCTGTACTAAAATTCCAGCAGAAGAATAAGAAAAACAAAATATTTATTTCTGGCATAAATAAATTGAACCAGCTTCTCCCTTGGTGATTTTGCTGTTTGTGTAAAAGCTTCTTACCAATCTTATTACTCAATTAGATGAGCCAGCTTTCATATTGGTAATAAACACAGTGAACGTGTAAAGCAACTGGCTAAAATGATTTATTCACGATTTACCAAGCCGCATGGAGTCAAGAAATGTAATCACAAAAGAACATATTGGCTTCTGAGATTCAGGCATAGAATGATAAACAATAACGAGATTCCGAATAAAGAAAGTAAAATGAAAGTTAAGAAAGATTGATTTGAATGGTCACTACAGGAACGTATTAATAGTTGCATGAATATATACATGAATATATAAAAAGAATATATATACATATCTTAGAACCGGCAAACACACGCATATATGCGTATGCGAATGTATACGTAAAATATATAAAACTATATGTACACACACACAAACAGTTATAAGTGTGCACATTTGTATGTATGCATGCCTCTCTTTCTCTCTGTTTTAATATATATATATATACATATATATATATATATATATATATATGTATGTGTGTGTGTGTGAGTGTGTGTGTTTGTGTGTGTGTGAGTAAATAATATATATATATAATATATATATATACACACACATATATATATACATATATATATATATGTATATATACATATATATTTATATTTATATATATAGTATATAAGTATATATAGCGAGGGATGTAGACAGGATACATTTATGTATGTATGCGTGTGAGCGTGCGTATTTTTGGGGCGTATATATTTAGACATACACACACACATATAAGTGTGTATGTCTATATGAATTTCAATGCAAATGCCTGCTTGCGTACGTTTGTGTGTGTGTGTGTGTGTGTGTCCGTGTGAAGACTGTGGAATATAATGAGAGCGAGAGAAAGAGAGCAAACTAACGGAAAGTGTAGAGTGTTCTATAAATGCGTATATACCTGCGCTTCGTTCTTTCTTAGGAAACATGTGAATCTACGAGTTCAAATTGAGTATTGCGTTATGAAAGGGGAAAATATATTCATACAGATCTCATTTATGGCTGTTTCAAATATAGCATATGCTAAAATGTTACACAGTCAGACATAAATATGTATGATGCATGGGTTGAACTCTCATACTACAATTTCCTGTTCACTTATTGTCAAGGAAGAAATACACTATGCAAGATAACTGATTTTTTATTCTGCATGTAGACATCTTGGCCGAATAACATAAATTATACCACGTTCTCCTGTTATTGTTCCTTCGAAAACATAAAAAAATAATATATCTGTATTTTGGTTCAATTTAGAAAACAGTAGTTGCATTTGTCGAAATAAGAGGCTTTTATTAAAAGCTTACATCTGGTGTAAACACTTGCACGCCGTTGCTATACAAGTTCCATTTTCTTGTTGAGAACATTTTAAATTTATATATAACTTATTATCATAGCTTCGCTGTCACGAAGTAATCTATAGCTTTCTGAAAGATGGTTTATAACCTTCAATATTCCCCCCCACATAAAAATGATAAATATAATTCGGAGAAAACTAACTGACCCTCGAACCACAGCCGGGGCCCAAACAGAGACACACATATAACAAAATACGCAGAAACAGCAATATACATACAGACAAAAATGGAATATATATATATATATATATATATATATATATAAGATTAATCAGCCGAAATTGCGAAGATGATCCGGTTCTTGACTGAAGATTGAAGGCTTCGAATGTCCCGTCCGTGTTTTTTGTATCGTCTTCTAAATGTTTTACGTTCTTGTCCCAGTTTGTATTTTTTACATTTACACACACACACACACACACACACACACACACACACACACACACACACACACACAATATATATATATATATATATATATATGTATATATATTATGATATATATAATATGTATATATATATATATATATATTATAATATATAATATATATATATATATATATATATATATATAATAATATAATATATATATATAATATATATATATATATATATATATATATATATATATATTATATATATATATATAATTTTTTCAAAATGAGATAAAACCCAAGGCTGTGAAGATTTAGAACATTTATAAATAGAAGATCTTACAGCTGTTTCCAGGATATTTATTATATCCTTTCATCTGAGACGGTGTAAGAATATGGTTAAGCAATAGTTAATTTAGATAAGATACGAAGTAGAGAGTGAAGTGGAGGAATGAAAATAGATGTGAGATATGCAGGGAAGTGCATTTGTAGATACATTATTTAGACAGAATGCTATATATATATATAATATATATATACAAGATTCCGATATCTTGTGAGTAAAATCCAATAGTATTTAAAATTGGTCTTTGCAAGTATAGAGTTTGTACGCAGTGCTATTGAATCAAGGGTTTTATTTAAAGCGACCTAAAAGTTGGGAATGCATTTGTAAGGTCAAATTGAAAACGGGAGGAGAAGAATAAAGAAAAGAGAAAACAAAACGAGAAGAAAAATGAATAAAAAAGCGAAGAAAAAACAGGAAGATAGGAATAAAGAAAAGGATGAAAGTAAAATGAAAAAATAAAAACAAGGAATGAAATAATAAGGGAAAGTGAACCAGGTAGTGGTCAGTCAAGATAATTTGCAAGTAAGAATGGGGAGATGAGGTTGATAGAGAGAGAAAGGTATTAGAGTGTAAAAAGATAGAAGGAATGGGGGTGAGAGAGAGTGGTATAAAAAGTAAAGGAGTGTCAGTTATGTAGTGATAGAATCTAAGTGATGGGGCAGGGAGCGAGAGGGATATTATTATGGAATGAAGAATTAAGGATTATAGATTTGGTGCTTGGACAGGTCAGTGCTTATTAATAGAAGAAAAAATATATGTGAAAATGTATACGTATGTATATATAAGGCATGTATATATATATATATATATATATATATATATATATATATATATATATATATAATATATTTATACAGATCTTTATACATATCAATATCTACATACACGACTCAAACTCATATGTATATGTACAGATGCACACCCATATATATGCGTATATCTGTATGTAGTATCGCCCCTGTATACGCAGGTATACATACCTTACATACATGCATTCACACATACACACATACATACACGCATACACAAACAGAAACCAGTTCCCTAGAGAGAAAACCACACTCATCATGCGCATCAAACGACCTAATAAAAAAATACAATTAAAATGCTCCCACATACAACATCCACATTCAACAACAATGAAAAGGCCGGAGTTGGAAAAGCTTCATCTGCTGACCTACATGAAAACCTCCATTGAAAACCAAAGAGCTGCAGAGGAACAGTGGGTAATAAAGAAAATCAAACAGAAACCAAAAGTGTTCTTTTCATATGCAAATAAGCATAGAACCGTTGTCTCAGCCATTGGTTCTTTGATCGATGAACGCTGCATTCTCCAAGCGATGCTAAAATATGGCAGAAATGTTGCAGAAACAATACTGCTCTGTCTTTAGTGATTCCACTGATACTGACGTAAGGAATGCGAACGAAGTCGATTCCCAACACAAAATCTCGGACATAACCTTAACTGCTACATACATCATAGCACCAATGAATGAGGTAAAGTACTATTCTGCTGTAGGCCATGGTAGATTCCCTGCTAGTCTCATAAGAGAATGTAGACACAAACTTGCAGACCCTCTGAGCAATCTCTGGAGAAATTCTTTAAACTCAGGCTATATACCAAAACAGCTCCTATCCTAGACTGTCATCCGGCTTTTGAACTGGGAAACAGATCCCTCACAATCAACTATCGCCGAATCTCGCTCACTTCCCACATTATTAAATTGTTTGGAAGGGTAGTAAGATCAAGGATAGCTGGCTTCCAGGTGAGCCACAAACTCCTCAATTCAAACCAGTATACCTTTCACTGTGGCAGGGACTGTCTAACACAGCTCTTACAACACATTGATAATTTACTTAAAGCCTTGGGAATTGGTTTTAAATCTGATGTCATATATCTTGACTCCAGTAAAGGTTCGACAGACTTAACCATAATATCCTACTGTCAAAACTGACAAATCTTATAATCCGTAGAACACTTCTAGACTGGATTGAGTATTTCCTTGTGAACAGAACACATGTTTTGGTCGATGGAATCCACTCAAGCCCCGGAAAGTTACCAGTGGTGTCCCTCGGGGGACAGTATTGAGCTCGCTTCTCTTATAATCTATATAAACGACCTTTCCAGCATCATAGAACATAGTAAAGTGAAAACATTTACTGGAGACTCAAAGCTCCAGAGAAAAGGATCCCATTACCTTTAAAAGGGATCTGAACAGATTTCTGCAAACAATACCAGATAATCCACCTATACCCGGATACAACACACTTACAAGGACTCTCTAATCAAATAGACCATGACACCACAAAACGTGACTGAAAAAGGATTTAGGTTATCCTATCTGGTAGTGGTATTAATTTAGACATGGCCTGGACGAATCTTCGGTCGAAACATATCGAAGTTTATATAATTATATATATTATATATATGCATATACATTCTTGTATACATATCGGATATGTATATATATATATATATATATATATATATATATATATATATATATATATACATATACATTCTTGTATACATATCGGATATGTATATATATATATATATATATATATATATATATTATAATATATATATATATATATATATAGATATATATATACATATATATATACATATATGTACATACACATATCTGATATGTATACATACAATTTATGCATATAGTTTACTGTACCGTGGTCGATGAGAAAAAATTGGTGTTTCCAATAACAGATATATATTTACTATACACAAAATTTACAACCGGTTGTAAAAATTCTTGCTTGCAAATTAGTCTGTAGGTTTTGCATTGAGTACTGTCTAACAAAGGCACATATACGCGCTCTAAATACATCGGCTCTCTGAAAAAAGTGAAAACTTACAAGAAAGGAGAAGATAAAAAGTAAAAGCATGACTGAAAACCAAAATGACTGGAGATAAGAGTTGTGACACCTTGGCCCAATTGAATGGCGATAAGCGAAAGTTGGTGTGGTTAATTTGAGTAAGAACGGTTACAGTCAATCCTGAGTTTGAGATAGTCTTGAATGTTTGATAAAAATAATCCAGATGCATATGTTTACTGAAATTTTTGTATCTCGATTTTTAGTAGATCGGGGTAACTTCTAGATTTAAAAAGTGTGTTTAAATTATGATGTGCGAGGTACTGTTGGTATTCGAATTGAGATTTAGCTACCTAACATGTCTTCATTCTTATATACGTACCGGATAGGAGATTGGTGATTAACATATATTTTACAATGTCAATTGCCTGAGGACCAATCCCTTTTCTTACCAGCTCTATTCTCTTAAACTGCTGCGAGCTCAGGTTTGTAAACCAAAAAATACATACATGCACACACAAATAGACACACACACAAACACGCACACAGATAGTACAAAATCTATATTCGTGTACATGAGTATAAAGGAATGTTATATCTATAAAATCAACTGTTTTTCATATTTCCATAAATATTTTCGCTAAATTTAACGTCTGTTTCTTCAAATATATCATATGTAAGTGTTACTTATTCAAAGAGGCAGTTTAGGGATCAGGCTTATACATTAGAAACAATTTTCAACAACATCACTTAAGGCAGAAATCTTTCATAGCATACTGGTATTTTTAGAGTTTCCATGTACATCACAATACTTCAGATTTCCTGTATAAGTGTTGTTGAAAAATATTTGGATTAAAATGATACAATCATCACGTGATAAACTACTCGTAGAACAAAACTTTAAAAATCACAATAATTACATTGCACTAGATTTCACATGATACTTATCCACTTAAATCATTAAAAGAAGAACGAATATATAAATTTCATTTCCGAAAGCAAACAATATTCAGTTAATTGAAAGATGGCTCTTAATTTGAGATAGACAAAGATAAATATAAAAATGATGAAGGAAGAGGTAATGGCTTCATGAGTGCTTTATATTTCTTAATTTGCATCATTTGTGGGAAATATATTTGAATAATATGGACTTGAACTCTGCGAATCGGTATTGAGTTATGGCGTCGGGAATGTTCTGGTTTGTTCAGATTCGTTTGCGCCAAAAACATCCTCTTTGTTGTGAATGATAAATCTCGCAGCAAGATAGGGTGAAATTTAAGGTTCTGGACTTTCTTGATGAATCTGCTTTTTATTCAATATCTTTTAGACACCCTTTTCAAATCCTAAGTTAGAATATCAGCTGATATCAAATGGTGCGTGGGACATAGAATGTTCTTCTCAATAGGCGACCGCGTGTGCTATAGAGGATAATTTGGTTCTTATAGTTACGTAGATATTTCGTTTTTTTTTAAGTGTAATTGAAAAGTATAGACTTGAGATTTGTGTGCTTACTATTCAGGTTGTTCTATCAGTGAAGTATATATGTATGTATGTGTTTGTATGTATGTATGTATGTATTTTTATATTAGCGAGCACTATATCTCGGGTTATAGAACGTAAACGATCGGAACTTTACCAATGGTTTCGCATTGATTAGTCGAGATTCCAGATAAACAAGCACAGGCGAATGTGTGTAATAAGTTTACTCTTCAACCACATGATTCTGAGTTTTTTTTTTACTATTGCCATAGGCGGTCCAACGACTTGAGTGTCCAATCCGTAGGCGGAAACTGAAAGAAGCACGTGGTATATAGCTGGTGTTCAATGCTATCTCTAGGTTTCATTAATCTTTATAATCCCCAGTCTCTCTCTCTCTCTCTTCTATCTATATATATATATGTATACACACACACACACACACACACACACACACACATATCTATATATATATATATATATATATATATATATATATATATAATAAACTTAGATAAACTTAGATATGGTACAGGCCATGTCTAATAATATGAATAAACAATGGAGTTAACTCCATTGTTTATTCATATTATTCAAATATTCAACGTAAAAACGAAGTTTCAACCTTTATAAACAAGGAGTTACAACATCTTTACTTGTGAGATTTTTGCTGCCCTGGTAACTATTCATTCATTTATCCGTGTTAATTGTTAACAAGGTAAAATACACTTATCTATTTATAATACTTTAATCAGGTTTATTAATAACCTGCTAACTGAATTGTTACAGCATATGGAGTTATTACCTGCGTTAACTCCATTTTTTATTCATATATATATATATATATATATATATATATATATATATATAATGTATGTATTTGTATGTAGATGTATATATATATATATATATGTATATATATATATGTATACATACATATATACATACATATAAATGCAAGTGTAAATAGTTATGTATATGCCTATAGTCCAAAACGCTCTGTAACAGTGCAGCCCGGAGACAGACGAATTTGAGTTCTTAAATTTACGTTCCACACACAATGTCGTTCGTAAATAATAATAGAAATTTATAATTTTCTCAGAGAAATAACTCAATCATTATCAATTATCTCTATATTACTTGACACTCACTCTATTTGAATAGGGGTTAACTTTCACGCAATGCTTCATTTTGTTTATAAACTCAAGTTCCAATGTTTAATTTCATTTTATGATACACGGTTTATTACGCACGAAATAGTGATGGGATGTGTTAGAAACCACACCTAATTCTCTCTTAAAGCACATTTTCGTCAGAAAATTATTATGGAATTTTGAGCAAGTTGCAGATTCGGACTATCTGTAGTTTAGAACTATGATTACAAAACAATTCTGAAAAGCAGCCGAAATTTTAGGATATAGATAAAGCACATCGATATTCGTTCGCATAAATAGGTTTCTTTCCATTTATATATTTGTATATTTCTCTATCCAGAAAATATCACAGACAGAAAAAGAATTTAAATAATGTGTTACCAATTATAAGAAGATTTAAGATGAATTTATCTTACAATCTTTCCACAATATCTCAGACAAAAACCTATATGTAGAATATATATATATATATATATATATTATATATATATATAATATTATATATTAAATATATATGGATATGGAGAGAGACAGGACAGATAGAGAAGAAGAGATAGTTAATGTAAAGAATATGAGGGGTTTCGTTCACTGATGATCTAATCCAATATGTATGCTGCGTAAGGGTTATAATTGGCCTTCCGTCAGTTACCAAGTTCACAGCTGAGGCTGGATCTAGGCATCTGTAATAGGCTTCCGAGTCAACAGGTATATATTAAAGGAAAATGGAAAGCAAAACCAATGTAGGACAAGTATCTCAGGTCAGAGATACTTGTTAGAATAAGGTAAAGGTGAATCAAAAATGGAGAAGTAGAAGTAACTAATGTCTTACAGCTATTTCTGGCGTATCCCAGATGATAGATCAAGGTATTCCGTCATCAGATTCAAGGTGTTCCAGAGACAAAATTCATAGTGTATTTTTTTAAAAAGCAGTAGTTAAAAGAATAAAGAGAGGAGTATAAAGTTCACAGGTCATCTTGTTCCAAAGGGTATGGGCATTACCTTCTGGAATAAGTTGAACTTTGAACTTTATTCTCTCGTATTTATTCTTCTATCTCTTGTTTAATTCTTCTATACACAGTGAATTATGTGTCGGGAATTTTTCTGCATACATACCTTGTCTCTGAAGACAGAATACCCAGTGTATGGAGATGGTGACCCATCACCTGGGATACGCCAGAAACAAATGTAAGACATTAATCATTTCTACTTCTTCATTATTTTTGATTCGCCATACTTCAACCTACTCAACTAAATATTCTAAATGACCAGAGATAGTAGTCCAGCTTTGGTTTTGCTTTCCATTTTCCTTTAAGATATAAATATATATATATATATATATATATAGATATATATATATAAGGCGCATGGCTCAGTGGTTAGAGCGTCGAGCTTACGATCCTGAGGTTGTGAGCTCGAATCCCGGACCGGGCTGCGTGTTGTGTTCTTGAGCAAGACACTTTATTTCACGTTGCTCCAGTTCACTCAGCTGTAGAAATGAGTTGCGACGTCACAGGTGCCAAGCTGTATCGACCTTTGTCTTTCCCTTGGATAACACTGGTGGCGTGGAGAGGGGAGGCTGGTATGCATGGGCGACTGCTAGCCTTCCATAAAACAACCTTGCCCGGACTTGTGTCTAGGAGGGTAACTTTCTAGGTGCAATCCCATGGTCATTCATGACCGAAGGGGGTCTTTACCCTTATATATATATATATATATATAATATATATATAAGTATAGGGAGAGTTTACGAAAAAAAAACAAAAGACGAGACAGGTGGAGTACAAAACAACAGATGTATTAGTATAACGCTCAGAAATAGAAAAGGTCTTTTACATTTCGAGCCTACGCTCTTCTACAGAAAGGAACACAGAAAAAACAATGAGAGATAAAAGGAGAGAAAAGATGTGCGTAGTGGCTAACAAACAATCATATATATATTTGTATGTAGGTATGGATATATATATATATATATATATATATATATATGTATGTATATACATATTATATATATATATATATATATATTATATATATATTATATATATATATATATATTATATATGTGTGTGTGTGTGTGTGTGTGTGTGTGCCGCGTGTGTATCGTTGGTGATTTTCGTTCTCCGTCATACCTTCCTTGGACTTTTCCTTTTTTCTATATTTCTGACGATGAGCTCCACTCGAAACGTTAAATCCTCCTACTTTCTTTCCTTTCCTGAGCGTCCAATAACACTATACTTGTTTCACATCCTCGCGTTCTTGTATTTTCTCTTTCTTCATGCTTGAATTTACTATATGTATATATATATATATGTATATGTATATATATTATATATGTGTATATATATATATATATATATATATATATATATATATATATATATATATATATATATATATATATATATATATACATATATAATATATATATACAGATATCTCTGTGTGTATGTGCGTGTGCATCTCTATCATGCGTGTGTTGGTACTTTTGCTTGTCCACCATCATCACTTGACTTCCGGTGTTGGTTTGTTTATGTCTGTGTAACCTCGCGGTTTGATGTAAACTCGATAAAATAAGCACGATACGTTCTGGGTCGATTCATTCGGCTAAAACATTTCAAGGTGGTAACCCAGCATGGTCGGACTCCAATAATTCAAACAAGCAAAAATTAAAATTTCTGTTTGCTTTTATGGAAAAATGAGGGATCATTATAAAGATATTGGATATCCCTTGGAATGAGATACATAATAACTCGTTTTTAAATAACTTTTATGAAAGTTTCAGAAAATAGCAGCTCTTTTGAAAGTTTAAATATGTATTTCGTGTAACTGCTGGATCGTATAGAATGTAACTATTAAACAAGAGAGAAACATTGATTCCTTTTGTTTTTGATGATACTGCTATATTGTTTACAGAAATCCTTGAAAAAAAATCACATCAAATTATATCGTTTGTCTTTTTGTCTTCTTTTTTTTTCTCAGTAAGATCGTGCTTAACAAGTTATGCGTACACTTGATGATATGTAAACTACATGTAGTTGTAAGATTATGCTATGATATTTTACCATATGCAGAATATGCAAAATAATAGGGAAGAGGTTGTAATAAAGCGGTTAGCTAGTAGAATCATTACACATCTGAGAAAATACTTTACGACATTTGCTCCTGGTTTTTACTTCTGAGCTTATATTCCGGCAAGGTTGACTCTACCGTTTATCATTTCGGGACCAATAAAATTAATATCTGTTTCTTTATTACCCACAAGGGACTAATCATAGAGGGGAAAAACAAGGACAGACAAACGGATTAAGTCGATTACATCAACCTCAGTGCGTAACTGTTACTTAATTTATCGACCCCGTAAGGATGAAAGGCAAAGTCAACCTCGGCGGAATTTGAACTCAGAACGTAGCGACAGACGAAATACGGCTACGCAATTCGCCCGGCGTGCTAAGTTGCGCACGAAGTCTCTGTGTCTGACTAGCAACCTCCCCGTAAGTTTCAGGCTTTATGATGCTAGTTGAACGAATACTTTTCTGCTATATTCATGTACTCCGGTTCGTTTAAAGTGTTGAATCAATAGTTTCCTCTCTATGTAGCTTATTACGGTTAATTTTCTCCGAGATCACTTGTAATTTTTTATTAGATGGTATTTATTATTTGACATCAGTATATCCATCTTAATCAACGAAAGGCAGAAAAAATTGGTTGATCTCGTTTAGATTTCCAATTATTATATACTACGAATATGAAATACATTCGTTATGTTCACACCTTCAGGGATACATAAATATTAAGATTTTTACCTATAAAAAACATTGTTAATACTATTTAAGTTAGCTTAAAGAAGTAATTGTATGGTTTTATTAGATTTCACATAGCTTCAATGTTTGGATGTCACTTTTAAGGCTATAGATACCTATCTCCAACTAACTCTGATTAACGTCAGCCAGAAATAAAAATAATGGTTTATCTGACACAGAATATACAAAGACACACTTATTTCACTTATTTATGAAAGAGAATAGGTATGATTCAATATCTTCATTAGTTATGGAATATTAAGTAAGTGATATGTTATACGTTACGAGTGATTAAGATGCCGGTTAGCTGCTGATGTTTTGTTCATCATCGCCTGTTTACAAAAGTTATACCAAAGATATCAACAGTACTTCAAAATCAACAACGTGCCATGCAAAGTTGCATTAATATGATTAAATTTTAGAGTAATGAACGGTTAAGTAGAAATATGTTCAGAAATGAAGGCTTGTACTGCATTACTAAGAGTTCGATCTTACGCTTTCTCTCTCATTTGTAAAGCAAACACTTCAGAGTTGTTGCCCAGCCGGCGATATATGAGACACTAAATGAACAGGAAGAAACATAATAATGTTAAAATATTTAATACTTAAAGCATTAAATCTTATTTCACCAGATACGTTGAAGAATATTTATCTTATTTCGCCAGATACGTCCAAGAATATTTTTTTTGCCTAGACATGCTTAAGAAAAATGTAAAAGCACTGCAGATATCGCGAAAAACTGAAAATATAAAATATTTATTTACAAGTAGAGTGCCTGACCGTAGGCGTTTGCTTCTGTTTCATTTCAGTTTTTCTTAAAGTTTTTTATACGGCAAATCTGCTCTATTTAATTACTGAGTTTTATTGTTTTCAATTAATGTCAATATTTGCTTTTGCATCAACTCACACATCTTCAATATTTCCACTGACTTACATACTTCAATCTATCTATCTATCTATCTATCTATCTATCTATCTATCTATCTATCTATCTATCTATCTATCTATCTATCTATCTATCCATCTATCTACCTATCTATCTATCGTTATATGTGTGTATGTGTGCGTATTTCTATGTATGTCTCTCATCTCAGTCTGTCCCGTTTTTCTAAATTTTTTACCCTCACTCTCTCACTCTCTTCCTCTCTCTTTCTCTCTCACTCTCTTCCTCTCTCTCTTTCTCTCTCTCACTCACTGGTTCTCTTCAAGTCTGACAAAATCTCACATTTCTTTAATCTCTACTATAATAATCCTTTCTCTTCAAACTTCTTTCATAACATAATATTCTCTCCTGTTTCTAAGGGAAAGTAACAAACAGAAAAAACATAAAGGCAGATGTAATTTGACATTTGATTTATCGAAATGTTTATAGTTTTTATAAACATATCATATGAAGCGCGAACTTGAAAATATCTGCTATCTATATATTTCAGGAGTTCTTAAATTTTCAGTATATATATATATATATATATATATATATATCAGGAGTGGCTGTGTGGTAAGTAGCTTGCTAACCAACCACATGGTTTCGGGTTCAGTCCCACTGCGTGGCATCTTGGGCAAGTGTCTTCTGCTATAGCCCCGGGCCGACCAATACCTTGTGAGTGGATTTGGTAGACGGAAACTGAAAGAAGCCTGTCGTATATATATATATGTATGTGTGTATGTGTTTGTGTGTCTGTGTTTGTCCCCCTAGCATTGCTTGACAACCGATGCTGGTGTGTTTACGTCCCCGTCACTTAGCGGTTTGGCAAAAGAGACCGATAGAATAAGTACTGTACTTACAAAGAATAAGTCCCGGGGTCGATCTGCTCGACTAAAGGCGGTGCTCCATCATGGCCACAGTCAAATGACTGAAGCATGTAAAAGAGAAAAGTGAAAGAGATATAATTTTCTTTGGACTTTCACTTTCTCTTTATATCGTGTTTTTTTCATTTTATATATTACAATAAGCAATATACATAAACAAGAAAGTGATAAACTAGTTTCCATTTCTTTTATGAAGTCTGTACACCTCTTCCATCTCTGCTGTAGGTATCTCTAGCAAAATATTCACCGCTACACTGTCTGCTTCACTTTATAAATTTTAATTCTATAATCTAAACAAATTAACAATTAATCTTTTAATATGATTAAAAACAAGAGAGAGAAACCCCTCTTGCTGCTGGTCATCAGCCTGCAGAAGCTCACCCATTTAGATTTGCAAATATGTTGATAAATGACTAGGCTAAACAAGCGTAGCTGTGCTGAGATATTCTCAATTCTTTATATGTCTAAATGTAAAATTATGACTAGAGTAGTAATTCAATTATTAGACATAACATTTAGTTGCTGACATTTAGACAAGATAGATTAGTGCTATAGAAATCTAATGAGAAAATAGACTGAAGAAAAATACACGTTGAAGTAGAGAGGTATGGCGGCTAATACTATTAGAATCAAAATTGCAGAATCAGTATCGTCGGCACTGACACCGAGATTATTTACAGCAGGAAGTCGCAGCAACAGCAGCGGCAGCAGTAGTAGTAGTAATACTAGTAGTAGTAGTAGTAGTAGTAGTAGTAGTAAAAGTAGTAGTAGTAGTAGTAGTAAAAGTAGTAGTAGTAACAGCAGCAGAAGTAGTAGTAGTAGTAGTAGTAGTAGTAGTAGTAAAAGTAGTATAACTAGCAGCAGCAGAAGTAGTAGTAGTAGTAGTAAAAGTAATAGTAGTAGCAGCAGCAGAAGAAGAAGAAGAAATAGTAGTAGTAGTAGTAGTAGTAGTAGTAGTAGTAAATTGTTTTAACTAAGCTTTTAAATAATTCATGAAGTCTGAATAAAGGTTGATAATTTATATGGTTATGGTCCAGTCACCTTAGCTGTATTCATACACATGTGCGCGTGCGCGTGCGCGACTGTGTGTATGTATGTGAGTGGGCGCATATGTATTTTTTTTTATATCCTAGGATGTGTACCTCTTATTTAAAATGTGTCTGTGTGTAATGAATTTAATAGGCTATTTCAATTAATGTACTTCTTCAATTTTTACATTAGGTTTATTACTCGGTTACCGTTTTATTTTCGTTTGTCTCTTTTTTTGTTTGTTTTGCTGCTTTGCTTTATATTCGGTTTACTTTGTCCTTCTTGTTTTATAACCAAAGCGTTCAATATTAATGATTTAAGAAGTAGAAAACGAAGAGTAACAATTTTGAGGAATTAAAAATTGAATTATGCACAATCAACTATTGCATTGCTAAGAAGAGCATTTGAAGAATAGGATAAAATTATCAATACTCTCCCATACTCTTCTGCAATTTTACACGTTTTAGAACATTAAAAAATATTCTAAATTTTAAAATAATGTTAAATTAAAAGTCACACATTCTTAATCATTATATATTTTGTTTTTATTTCGGTATAGTTTTCTCAGTTTTATTTTTTTGGTTTGTCTGGTTAATTTTAGGAATATGATAATTTATTTCGCTTGCTTTTTTTTTCTCTCTCTCAGAATCTGATAAAATATAAAATATGAAGAGTTATCTGATTATACTATTGCTTCGCAAAACAATTGCATTACTTCAATTGTCAAATAATATGTGGTATTGTTTATATCAAATTTTATCTCTTATTATGATTATATATGTTACAATTGTGTTTGAGTGCCGTACAATAATTGGCATCTTTCAGATAATTCAATTTCGCAATACGATTTCTATTCATATCAGAAGCCATTTTATTTCCTTTCCGACGCTAACACTGAAATAAATGTATAAACACAATAGCCTACGATTCAAGCATCCCTTAAAATTATATGGTTCATCCTTAGATAAAAGAAGCCAGTCGTATACAAGAAAACCAAAGTAATCTTCTGTTGAACCGTAACTGTATCTCAGTCGAAATTTTCTATTGCGTCTATTTAGTCGATCGACACTAGCAACATTTCATGAATTACAACATAAGTTATTGCAAGGATACACTAGTTCCTTTGTTATTTCAAAGAAATATTGAAACCGAAAGAATATTTAGATTTTAAGTGATTTACAGTTACTATCAGATTACTTTAATTATTTTGATAAAGGTATTTTATAGAATATAATTAACTAGCTAGCTTATCTTTTAAGTATAATATTTTTTCTGTCTTGAACGGAATGAAAGCAAATGTGATTGTATTTGGCTTACAATACAATAACAAATAAATAAATAGATAAACAAGGGAATAATCTCACCACTGTTTCCATACACTTTTACATCATTTTTCAAAATTAATAACTCTATTTTAGTAAGAGAAGGCTTTCTGTCCCGACAAACTGTCTAAAAATATTTAATTTAAGTGCTTAAAGCGTTAAAAATTTGTCCTATACTTGAACTGAACGTAAAGCGCTAATATACTACGTTTTGTCCTCCTAAGTTGGTCTTTTCTAAAGTTAATCACATGTTTGTCTACTTACTTTGCTTTCCAACAATTACAAAAATGTAACGGTAAAATATCAGAGACTATTCCACGAACGACAAGTGTTAGACTCACCGAAATTCATATCAAAGTATATTTCTCATCAGAGGCTGAGTACCATATTCAAGACTGATTCCATCACCTGCCTTAACCAGACTAAAGCATTTTGCTAACTATTAACTCTCTTCAATAGTCGGAATCTTTAGAAATAAATTTTATGGCATACACACTCAAACACACACAAACACAACACACACACACACACACACACACACACACACACACACACACACACACACACACACACACACACACAAACACACACGCACACACGTAATATATGAGTATCGGCTTAAATCCCTCTTTATTTCTGTAATGGAAAACATAAGAGTATAAAATTATGTGGGTTAAACTTTTTTTCAAGTCTATACCGAAATTCTGCAAAAACGTATGAAACATATCTCTTACAATATTATGAATTAATGTTTAAAATAAGACAAGTATGTCACGTTCTATTTCTCATGTAGATTACAATGTAATGTACCGAAGAGTGGCTATTATTTGAACGCATAAAACTGGTGTTTTAAAATTTGCTGCAATAGTGAACAAGGCACTCACAATTTATAAGTAATTAAGATATAACACTCCCTCAATATATATATATATATATATATATATATATACATATATGTATATATGTATATATATATATATATATATATATAGATATACATATATATATACATATATGTATATATGTATATATATATATATATATAATATATATATATATATATACATATATGTATATATGTATAATATATATATATATATATATTATATATATATATACATATATATATATATATATATATATATATATATATACAGAGAGAGAGAGAGAGAGAGAGAGAGAGAGAGAGAGAGAGAAAGATAGTTAGATAGATAGATTTACGTTATATGTTTTCAAAGTGACCACTGTATGATCTGCCAGCGTTTAACAATATTTTACACTATAACCACTACGTTTTTATTGATAAATGATATCCAAACTACTGTCATTTTCATACCATTCACACATTTGGCAGTATTTCAAATTGAGAGGAAAATACTCTGAAATGTGTTTTTCCTTTTACTTTTTGTTTGTCATTTTTTTTTAGTATTCATGAAATTACCTTTTGATTTGATCTCATTATCCTGTAAAGCATACCTTCCCTATAGAGAAAAAACAATGGTTTACATCCGTCACATATCATGTCATTAAAATATTAAGTGGTTTATGCGCCGATTTATTTGAAGATGAATAATAACAGTTGAGCTATGAACAAAGCAATACATATAAGTGTATAACGCGTCTCGTAAACCTTGCCATTGACAGCACTAAAAGCACTAGTTTCACGTATTGTATCTTGAGAAATCGATTGGCAAAATTCGCTCTTCTGCAGGCTCTAGGGATACTTTATTCAGTATCTCAAAATATTGATTTCTTGCATTGACACATGAGTACATGACAAAGGTAGAGTTGATATACGCCTCTTACAGTATAGTAAATATGTTACTTGCCTGATGACACTAGGAGAACAGAAAGTTGTCGATAGCTCTGGGATTTGGAATTAAACGTAAAGGGTCATAAATAAGTACTACAAAGCATTTTACCTTTTCTTTCTTGCTTCTAATCACTGTAATCAATAATTCGACGTATTGACATGAATTCTCAAAACATTTCACATATGTCAATATGAAGGCAAGAATTGCAAATTTAGCTAAATATGTAGGTAAAATACAAATACAAAAAAACAAAAACAAATACATACTACTAAAACTATATTCTAGAATATTGGTGCTCGTTTTGACTTCTAAGCAAACAAAAGATATGAAAAAGAAATTTGGAAAGAAAAACTAAATAAATGTAATAAAAAATCGACAAGCTACACAGAATACTGCCACATAAGAGAATTTCTGAAGTTAAACGACAAAAATATATTGAGGTCAATTTTAATTATCGAATTCTTAAACGCGACTAGATATCAATAGGATATATATATATATATATATATATATATATATATATATATATTATATATATATATATATTATTTCAATTAACTTATTCTTTTATCTGTTTCAGCCTTTCTTCGGGCAAATCGACCCCAATATTTATTATTTGTGAGCCTGTTACTTACCCTATCCGCCACTTTTGCCGAACCTCGAAGTTACGGGGATATAAACACACCAGTATCGGTTGTCAAGTGTTGGCGGGGGCACAAACACATACACATAAATACATAGATATACATTTATATACGACGGACTTCTTTCAGTTTCGAAGGTATAGTAGAAGATACTTCCTGTTGGTGTCACGCAGTGGGAGTGAACCGAGATCCACGTGGTTCGGAAGCAAGCTACTTACTATACAAGCAACATATGCATTATTATATAACGTAGTTATGCATCTGCGATATGTTCATTTATGTCGCTATACAAAAAATGATATGCATAGGTGCAGGAGTGGCTGTGTGGTAAGTAGCTTGTTTACCAGCCACATGATCCCGGGTTCAGTCTCACTGCGTGGCACTTTGGGAAAGTGTCTTCTACTATAGCTTCGGGCAGACCAAAGCCTTGTGAGTGGATTTGGTGGACGGAAACTGAAAGAAGCCCGTCGTATATATGTATATATATATATATATATATATATATATATGTGTGCCTGTATGTTTTTATGTCTGTGTTTGTCCCCCTAACATCGCCTGACAACCGATGCTGGTGTGTTTATGTCCCCGTCACTTAGTGGTTCGGCAAAAGAGACCGATTGAATAAGTACTGGGCTTACAAAGAATAAGTCGCGGGGTCGATTTGATCGATTAAAGGCGGTGCTCCAACATGGCCGCAGTCAAATGACTGAAACAGGTAAAAGGGTATATGCATATGTACACTTATATATACATATACATACATACATACACACACACACACACATATATATGTATGTATTTTATTTTATTCTGCTATTCTTTGTTTTTTTTGCTGGTATCCCACTCTATGTAAGCAATTTATTGTAAAACCCAGAAATGCAATGTAAAGTAAATACAATTAACACCCAGTATTTCCTGACAGTCAACCCCACCCTCGCGTAACCACAGCCTACCGGATATTGTGTGTAAGTTGTCAATAATGATTACAATCCTAGCATTGCTTCTAATTCACATCTGAATTTAATGTTACCTAAAAATCATCATGGCTTATCAGCAAATGGTTTTTATAATATATGTATAGAATCATAGACACACAAGTATGCACGCATCGCATTCGCTTCACGCACATGATGTTGATCCTAAAAAATGGCGAAGTATCTATATCCATACTACCTCAGTGGAATTTTGGACGCGTTGTCTCGTCTGTGCATGACTTGCAAGTGTATTAAGACGTCTCGCTTTGATATATATATATATATATATATATATATATTATATATATATATAACATAAATCTCGCCTCTTTGCAAGATCAACGAAGGTGCATAAATTAATGAAAGAAAGTATTATTCGTGAGGTCGTGTCCATGTAGAGCAGTAATGGAACGGGTTTCTCTAGCGTATCGTACACCATCCGATAATCATTCACGCCGGAAAACACGTCTACCATATGAGGTAATGCAAGAATAAATGAAAAAAAATTTCGGAAAAATATAATGAGCGTACGTTAAGAAAAATTGATTAATGTTTTTTAACTTCAAACCAGTAAATGAAGGATACCTATTTCTTTACTAACCTCAAGGGGCTAAGCACAGAGAGGACAAACATAGGGATTAAGTCGATTATATCGATCCCAGTGCATAACTGGTACTTAATTTATCGACCCCGAAAGGATGAAAGGCAAAGTCGACTTCGGCGGAATTTGAACTCAGAACGTAACGACAGACGAAGTACCGCTAAGCATTTCGCCCGGCGTGCTAGCATTTCTGCCAGCTCGCCGCCTTTTATGAAGGATACTATTACTGTTGAGCGCTTATATGTGGGTTTAGATGGATGCAGAAAAGCTAACGTGTTTAAACGTGTGTTGAATGCTGTAGGGAAAGGAGCATCACTTAGTTTCATTTTTATACACACACGCAAACACATATTCGTGTGCAAGCGGACGCATACCGACTGCGCGCGCACACACACACGCACACACATACATGCAATTACGCATATTTAATTCCATATATAAGTGCGTGAATAGTTGTATGCAAAACTTATTTGTATATTATATTTGTAGCAGGTTTTAAACGTTTAAATATTTGTGTTTCTGTTCGATGGTTTATGGTCTAAAGAGAACACAGACACAGACACTCACAGACACATTCACAAATACAAGGACGCTCACACATCACTTGTATGATGCTGGCGATGACTGAGATGACGATAATGATGATAATACTGATGATGATGATGATGATGATGATGATGATGATGATGGTGATGGTGATGATGATGATGATGATGAACACGAAGCGTTCCAGTGCACATGCACTTGGTTCGTAGATGAAATGTGTCAGCTGAAATAAATGTATTTCTTCGTATATCTAAGTTGCTTTGCGTGCCAGTCCTCGTCTGCGAATGAGTTGACATCATGAAGTTAGCAGTGTTTTCTGTGTTAGTTATATTGCTACGTTTATCTTCAATAAATAAGTCTGAGGTCAGTGTTTCTTGCATGCAGCTTCGACATATTCTTCATAAGTGTTTGGATATTTTGACAGCGTTTGGGGGGAAAAGAAATGTGCTTAGTCACAGTTCTGGATTCGTTTGTACAGGAAACATCGCACACACGTACGTACAGACACACATATATGATTTTCTATATACACTTATATATGTATGTGTGTGTATGTATGTATAATACAGACAAATATATATTTAGAGATAGATGGATATAGTCACTTGACCCTGTTTTCTCCCCTACTATCCCTCTAGCGTCAAACGTCTGACCTCTGACCTCTGACTTCTGCCTGAAGTCAGAACGCCATGATGGACCGTTAGCTCCTACACGCATTTTTTCTCTCTCCTTGTTTCTCTCCTTGTTTCTTTTCTGTGTACCTTTCTGTCGAAGAGCGTAGGCTCGAAACGTAAAAGACTTGTTCTATTTCTATTCCTGAGCGCCATACACATACATTTGTTTGTTTGTACTCCACCTGCCTTCGTCTTTTATTTATTTTCGTAAACCTTCCCATTATATATCTATATTTGTGTGTGTGGTGTGTGTGTGTGTGTGTGTGGTGTGTGTGTGTGTGTGTGTGTATGAGTTAGAGGTTAAGCATCCAACTAAGGGACAATAAATATCCAATATACATACTACTAGATGCATACCTACGCATTTATATCCAAGTGCTTCCTGCTGCAGGGCAGTAGCCCAATCGATTAATAGGAATGAGTGGGCTAAAGTAGAAAAAATACCCAGAATCTATTGAGCAAATAAGAAAATAGAGAGGATAGTCAGTCGACAAAGATTACCCTGTAAACATTCATTTAGATCTATCTGTTAATTAATTACAATCATATGTATAAGTAATCAAAATAAATAATCACATAAAAAAGTGGATCAATAAATAAACAAAGAAATAAATAAAAGTAAATAAATGAATAAGAATAAATTATTGAAAAATACTAAACTCTTACAGCTGTTTCTATTTTGGTGTGTCGAACTTGCCAAGATTTCCACGTCATACCAGTAATATACTGGGGTTGTATAAAGTTTGAAAAACATTGGACAGGAGTTGGACAATGGTTGAGCAGCAAAGCTTCATCAGAGAGACCATAATGTTAGGAATCTGACATGTGAGGAATTAAGATACCCCTGCATAGGGATATTAGGATGAGGTTTCTGATAATAAGTAATAGCATCGCACTCATGTTTTACCCAAATTATTCCTTCATTGATTTAGGTATGCATTGATTTCCTCAAAGATACGCACTTTCTGACAAGTTGTGGTGCACCGGAGCACTGTATACAATAATTTCATTATTATCATTATAAGTTCACATTAAGTTGACTTCGTTATTTTTTATGATACTCTGTTACGTAGCCGTCAGCCTCTAACTTTTGATCCCTGTGATATGGACCATCCCATTATGCTCCCTCCACAACATCTTGCCATTGCTATATTCGAATAGGGTGAGACTCTCATATCCATAAGATGTAATCCCATAACTTATGGACATTACCTTGGAATTGACTGTTTTACCATCCCTTAATATTTTTATTATTTTCTTTTAGAATTTCATATCTTACTTCATCACAAGTTAGTTTCCTAATATTATGGTCTCTCCGATGAAAGCTTTGGGGTTCAATTCTTGTCCAATCCCTGTCCAATGTTTGTTCAACATTTATACGATCCCTGTATATTACTAGTATAATTCGGAAACCTTGGAACCCCGAAAGTAGAAACAGCTATAAGAATTTAGTAGTTTTCACTCATTTATTCCAATTCATTTACTCTTTTACTCTTTTACTTGTTTCAGTCATTTTGACTGCGGCCATGCTGGAGCAACGCCTTTAGTCGAGCAAATCGACCCCGGGACTTATTCTTTGTAAGCCCAGTACTTATTCTATCGGTCTCTTTTGCCGAACCGCTAAGTGACGGGGACGTAAACACACCAGCATCGGTTGTCAAGCAATGCTAGGGGGACAAACACAGACACAGAAACACATACATAAAAAAAATATATATAATATATACGACAGGCTTCTTTCAGTTTCCGTCTACCAAATCCACTCACAAGGCATTGGTCGGCCCGGGGCTATAGCAGAAGACACTCGCTCAAGATGCCACGCAGTGGGACTGAATCCGGAACCATGTGGTTGCTTAGCAAGCTAATTACTACACAGCCACTCCTGCGCCTACCTACTTACCACACAGCCACTCCTGCCACTTCATTTATTTATTTATCTACTTTTTAACTTCATTAATTTATTTTGATCACTTGTGCATATGATTGTAATTAATAAATAGATCCAAATGGATGTTTACAAGCAGATGTTTGTCGATTGATTATCCTCTCCATTTTCTTATTTGCGTTATATATCTATATATATACCCATTTATATCAGACAATTTATTTCTTCCTTACGGAATATCCGCATTGTTGGGATCAGACCATGTATTTCAAATCCACTCTTACCGAAGATATTTAAATCTCCCCTAAACGAGCGATTTAACGTTCTCCACTTTTCAAGGGGTACACCGATGTTACTCTCCGTAATATCTGCGTGAGGGTTATCATGCAAGTTATAGACAGCAATCAACGGATTCTTTCTTTGAAATATGCCTCTCCTCCTGTTGTTAACCTTCACCAAAATGTGTAATATTATTATTTATATATTACTAGCAGTATCGCCCGGCGTTGCTCGGATTTGTAAGGGAAATAACTATATAAGCATTTTTTGAGATGTAAAGTATAATAGCCATCTCAATATGGTTAACCACAAAGGGGGTGGTGATACTGTAGCGTTTTACGTTCTGAGATTTAATAATAATTTTTTAAAGAGTTACTTCCCTTATATATGCCAAAAATGCATTAAAAATGGGAAAAATTGATGGTAAATTTGTTTTAAAATCGTAGACTCATCGTAGACCCAGAAGGGCTCGATATGAATCACGACTATAAGATACCCGGTTTTGGTTAAACTGCACCGCAAAATGTGGGAGTAGTTAGGAATCTAAATCGTAGGAGACAGACAGCACACAACCTCTCTTTTATATATAAAGATTATATTTATACGCTTAGGTCGAAATGTGTTATACTGTCAGGTGGTTAGATGTAGGGAAAATGAAGAGCGAGACAGAAAGAGAGACAAAAAGGTGTGTGATAGAGAGAGTGAGAGAGAGAGAAACAGATGGTGGGAGAAATGTCCTTGTGAGGTAGGGGGAACGTAATATTTATTACGTGGTTAATATTTTAGTTGAAGGGAGTAATTTAGAATGTGTTAGAATTACGATGTTTAACAGAAGGGTAGTGTCCTGTTGGTGAAGTTAAAAAGTAACGAGAGGTGGAGGGAGAGAAAGAAAGAGAGACGGAATGAGGGAGAAAGAAAGAAGAGTTGAAAGAGAAGGTAGAATGAGAAGAAAGATTAGTGGCGTTTTTACAAACGGATGCATTAGGTTTTCCTGTGGTTTGTGGAACTAAGAAGAGAAGAGAAAGAGAGAAATGATGAAGACCTGAAGAGTGGATTGACATAGTTAAGAAATTTGTTGAACTTGGAGTTAGAAAGAGAGAGAAAGAGAAAGAGAGTGAGAGAGAGAGTAGTATAAAGCATTTAGCCGGGGAAAATTGTAAACACCATAATTATGACTAATGGAAGAATAATTTTTCAATATTTAATCTTTTATATCTCCAATCTGGTGATCTATTCAGGTAATCTAAACAATAACGACAACGTCCGCCTCTCCAGCGCAGTTACTACAAGGACGACAAAACAAAAAACAAAACAAAAACACGCTAAAAAAGATCATAGACAGAAAAAACAACCGTGACTACAGGAAATAGCAAAAATTGATAGAACTTTGAAAATATTAATAGAACAATAACGCCAAAAGGATCAGTACAATTTAGAACGGTACTACCGACACCATTGATAGTAACAGCATAGGCAAATGATATTAATACTAATAATAGTATTTCCTAGATGCGGAATGAAACATCATCCGGCTGTGGCGTATCGACAAGAGATGAATAATGTTACCCTTTAACGCAACCGCCTTCAGGTCACCGCTGGGCAAGGTGCAGTACCTGTAATCCCATCCCGAGACCAGGAAATACCCAGTTGTAGTCCGGCGAGTTTAAATCTATCTCATGGGATGAGGATATCCTTTTAGCCTTGGTCAGTAACGCCTCTAGATTATTATCAACATCATCATCATCATCGCTGTCACCTTTGTCTTCGTCATCATCAACATCATCCTCAATATCATAGTCAAGGCGGCAAGCTGACAGAATATTTAACATGCCGGACAAAATGCTTAATGGCATTTCGTTGTTTTTTTACGTTCTGAGTTCAAATTCTGCAGAGGTCGACTTTGCCTTTCATCTTTTCTGGGTCGATAAATTACGTACCTGAGAAATACTGGGGGGGGGGTCGATGGAATTGAGAAGTCCTCTTCCCCTAAATACTTCAGGCCTTGTGCCTTTAGCTGAAGGAATTATCATCATCACCATCATCATCATCGTCGTCGTCGTCGTCGTAGTCATCGTCGTCGTCATCATCATCATCATCATCATCTTTACCATCAGCGAGCAAACAGAATTGTTAGCACACCGGACAAAATGCCGATTGACATTTCTTCCGCATTTGATTACTATGCTCAATTTCCGCTGCAGTTGACTTAGCCGTTTATACCTTCGAAGTCGATAAAATAACAAATACCAGTTGAGTACTGGTGGTGATGTTGTTAAACACTGACAACCCTCACAATTGTTGGCCATGTTATAAAACTTAGAAAAAATTATTATTTTTATTATTTTAGTTGACATATTATCAGTTGCTCTGTTATGGCCCATCAGAAACTAGACACGAATAGAATGTCACTTAATATGCTATGAATGTGTGTTCGAATAATTTCATTCATAGGAGCTGTGACAATTGTACAATATATCAATCCGCATTCATAGTTTGATATTTGTCATTTCTATATTTTTCTTTCTAGAAAGTCTGTATAAATATACTGAAAGATAAATTGATTATGTTTAAAAAGCTTAACTTTAAGTTTTCTTCAGACAGATAGTTCAAATATTCCTCTTCCTAAAGTAGGTTATAGAATGAAAAATTTGTTGGCTATTTAACAAATATTCACCGAAGAGATTTATTGTTTTGGTGATAGCATTTCATTGAAATATTAGGTTTCATTGTCACAAGTGTCATGCCATGCCATGTCACATCATATTCATAAGCCTAAAATTGCTTTTCAGTTTCACTATGAATACTGCTTGTATTCATTAGTATCAGACATTTAGGAACCTGGTTCAATGAAATATACTCTGCAGAATTTATCTCAACAGTGTGTCATATCACATTGTGTATATTTATTGATGACTATGTTTCCATAACATCTCGAATTGAATGTTGTGCCCTTTTGTTAATACAATTACATGTTAGATAGGATATAGAAATAAGTATCTTATTCTAAGCATTCACCTTTCACCATTAACCATAAGGCCAATTGTGTTGGCATTAACACTATATCTAAAATATTGTGCTTAGACAAATCATAGAAAGTCGTCTATAATATTCTATAGGAATATGTGGGAAATATAGTACTAACAGAGTAGCATAACAGACAGGTAAGTATAGAATGAAGCTTATAACCCCACTGTTAACCATTCTTGATAGATGTTACAAAAGCAAACGCAGAATATTCATCAATAGTGTAAATGAAATTAAGAAAACTGTGTAACATAAGATATTTGAAGACATCTTTACCACCTGCCGTCTTCACGAGCGACAGGATGCGGCAAATAACCACAGTTTTTATATCGCATCATATGTATTTACGTTATCTATGGATGAAAGCATATTAGAAGATGCACCAGAAGCAAAAGACACTAAGTTTTATGTTACGATGTTTGAAATAAATAGCTAATTTTTATAAATGATATCATTATTCTCCATCACAGTAATTCATATTTGTTCAAAGCCTGTAATTACCCTGCTCTTATGAATTTCATGAATTAAATGAATTAGGAAATGGCTCTCGTCAGGAATATTAAATTCTACTCCACTAAAATAATTCTCCAATTTTCATAGATTTCAAATAATATTACCTATTCATTCGAGTAAATTAAGTATATTCAGAATGTTCCTCTAAGTCATTAATATAATTATCAATTGACTTATGACTAATTTTATTATATTTACAATGTTACATTTTCCAGTGAGTTAGAGATACGTAGGTGTATATGTAATGGTCGAGCTACCCAACAAAAGATTCAGGTTGAGTAATAATGTAGGGTTCTTCTATATATGCATATCAATAGAAGTTCAAGGTGTTAAAATACACCCGAGGGACCATGCACATATCAACATATGTATATATATATATATTCCTTATGCATTCCAAAACCGAATTACTGATTTTGACGTATGGAGTATCAAAAGATTCAGTAGTATTTCGGCTACAGACTGAACTTAATATCCATTCACAGAAACTGTGTCAATAGCCAGCTGGATGAGGTGTTCTCCTGGGGCTACAAGCTAGAGTAGCATCCACCCTTAAAGGTTAGCCTCATTTAAGTGGAAAATATATTTCACGACATCGTGCAGCTATTGTGTATACCTCGCTCAGAGATGTATTATTAATTATTGTGGCATTTGCCGTTAAATTAGCAGTTCACACATGGTGCTTCTATTTGGTGATTTTATACTGAATACAAAAATAAAAATATACTACATACATACAACTGCTTACATTAATAGGGATTAATGTATAATTTCTTTCCATGTTCATAATTTTTTGTTTACAATATGCCATTAAAGAAAAGTCGTAATCTCTCCAGAAACAAGTATAAATCAAGGAGGATTGTAGAAAACCGAAGGGGAGGGTCTGAAGGGAGAAGCAAGATTTTCTCAAGTTCAGTAAAAGCACGTTGCAGCATGTCAGTAGGAGTCTCAAGAGAGAAGGGAGATGAGTCTTTCCAAAGATCAGCAAATAAATGCTGCAGCACTTGATGCTTGATCATAAAATGAAAAGTATAGCTCTCAGAAACAAACTTGGTACAAATTTGCTTTTTCACATCTGAAATCGTTTTCAGATATGATCCACCCCATTTTTATAAAAATTATAACTCTGTCGAAACTGGTGTGCTAAACAGAAATTGTCGTTTCTGCAGAGATTTAAAATTTTGAAATGAAACAAATAGTATGTGCTGCTCAGGCGGTCAGGAAACATTACCAGCACTACCAGCTCCTTCTCAACCTCTTATGGATTTTCTAGAAGGCACTTCCATCTAGTCACATGATTTTCTGAACACTATCAGACAATACAACTCTGCATTTCAAATGACATCGTTCACTGCATCTACGAAGATAGTTAAACATGAATTTATGCCGATGTCAAAGTTGAAGGGCAAGTCTATCACGTAATTGGTTCCCTGTTACCCACAAAAGAACAACCGCAGTTCCTCCAAATTTACTTTATGAGTGATGTAGAAACCCGAAGGAGGTGTCAATATTTCAGATGATGAGCCGTGTTAGACACAGCGCCAACTGTAGCAAAAGAGAATATATCCACTGACAGATTTTCGGAGTGTTCAAAAATCACATAACCCCACCCCCAATTTTCCATGACAGGTAAGGGCCTGAAATACTCCAAACGGAAACATAGCATGTTGCCTAGTCGAATTATTCCACAATTTACTCCACAAATGTTTTGTTGTCAATGCTGCACTTTCCCATACCGCCGTTTCAACATAACTAATATATTATGTACAAACTATGCGATTTTAATCCCAAGCAACGCCGGGTATCTCTGCTAGGAATTAATTTAGCATATCTTTGATGACGACAATA
>NC_042998.1:16208530-16257174 GCF_006345805.1 Octopus sinensis
GAACGATGCACTTCATCAGCTTTTGCAGCTTAACTGAACTCTTCCGTAATATGTATACATTTATTTAAGCATTTAACGTCCAAAAGCCACTGAAATGCATCATTCATGGAATTGCAAATCAGAAAATCAGAATCCTTAACATAAGTATTCCATTCGTGTGACATTCTAGAAGCTTCGTCCTCTATTTCCAACGTTGGTGAATGCAATCCTTTTGTTGTTAAATCTGGTTTGTGCTTATGTATGTATGTATGTATGTATGTATGTATGTATGTATGTATGTATGTACGTATGTATGTATGTATGTATGTATGTATGCATGCATGTATGTATGTACCTATCTATATATCTATCTATCTATCTATCTATCTATCTATCTATCTATCTGTCTATCCATCTATCTATCTATCTATCTAGCCATATATCGATCGATCTATGTTTCTGTCTATTTGTCTGTCTGTCTACCCATCTATCTATCTATCTATCGATCTATCTATCTATCTATCTATCTATCTATCTATCTATCTATCTATCTATCTATCTATCTATCTATATATATATATATATATATATATATATATATATATATATATATATATATATATACACATACATATATACATATATCACTCTCTCTATCCACTCAGTCGAAGTCGACTCTCGGTCACTCGTTGGATCAGTGTCCTCCAGTCAGTTCTATCCTGGGCCGCTTCTTTCAGATTGGCTATGTCCATTCCGGTATCACTCTTGACGGTGTCAAGCCAGCGGGTTCTTGGTCAGCCTCTTCCTCTCTTGCCACTGACCATTCCGAGCATGATGTCCTTCTCCAGGGATTTTCTCCGCATAATATGGCCGAAATATGCCAATCTAGGCTTGGTGATCCTAGCTTCTAGCGACATTTTCGGCCTTGAGAGTGTGTGTGCATACATGTGTGTGCTTGTGTGTGCGTGTGTGTACCTAGGTGCAGTTATGTGCCTTTAACTGTGCAATATCACTAGAGAGAAAACATACCTGAATCAAAAATGGTTTCACAAATATAGTATGTCAGTTGACAGATGTATGAAAGAAAATATTCATTATGCTATAATACCGCTACTTTTCCGGTACAGACTGAATTATATATGTAAAATAATATAATATGTGTAGGATGATAATCAAATCTCAGAAGCATTAGCAAAGAGTTTGAAGGGTAATTTGTGATTTAGTTGATAAAATAACCGAAACCGTTAACGATATAGAGTAGCGCGGAGCAAATTATATGAGAATAAAGATGTTTATTTGTAAGGTTTATAAGACAGCCTGTCACTTACAAACTAAGTTGTAAGTTATCTAAGTATACTTACGAAGTGCATTTTTTATAACCTACTGATTTTCTTTCTGATAAAGGAATTTATTTCACAAACCCCTTGCTACAGATCCAATTTCATTGATTATAATTCTTGAAAACTACCTTATTCGTGTAGCAATGCTGTCGATATTATTGTGAATGTAGTTGGCTAAACTTTAAGGTTGTTAACACTTTGTTTCAAAAATGTCAATATGAATATTCATGCGAACAGCATCGAAAGCAATGAACCTCTAATTGTAGGTTTGTGGCACTTTGTCAATATGAAGGTTGTTGAGAGTTATGTCAAAGTTGTACATGTCTGTTGAATATAAACTACAACCAAATGACACTAAAATGATCAGATTGTTCAGTTTTAAGATCTAACTGCATGGTCAACCGAGGAAATTAAGGCAATTCTTTTTAAATACGCAGAAAGGCGCGAACCAGATTTTATGAAATTTGAGATGTTTATTTGATTGTAGGCTGTATAAGACAGCGCCTGTCACAGTTGTACGATATCGTAATTTAGTTACTCATTGCATTTTTGATAACCTTTTCATTTCCGTGAAATAATGAAATTTCTTTCCCATTCAAAGCCATTGCCTATAATTCATGAAATCTACTCCCTTCCCTGCATTATTGGAGTTCATCTCTTTGCGAATGCACTTGGGTAATCTTAAAAATCATAGACACTTGGTTAATGTATTCCATCTAATTTTTGCAGGCAATATTAATCGGTTAATCTAAATCACACCTTTACGTGGAACCTCGATATCTTTAGCGTATACGACTCTCCTGCAACTATCGTAACCATGGATCATTTGATAAGAAGATACCATTCTCCTTACTACAGAAATTCGGTAAGCGCGGCGTCTCACTCTTCCCCAAAACGGAAACTCTACATGAAAATTCGATGTAATTTACACATGCTATTATATTTTAGGGATATAATGACTAATTACTGCTCCCAATAATATCATATAAATTGTGTAGATAAAAAGGAAAGATGTTTCGACACTCCCATTAGGAAGACGAAGGGTAAAGCACCACAAATATATTGAACTATTTTGTGAAATAAATTAAAGATTTCGGAGTATTTATTTCATCTCTTTGTGATTTTATTTTCTATTCTGAAGAATGTATAGTTCATGCTATTTCAAAATATTCAGACATGAATTCCGTTTTGAAGTCTTAAGTATGTTAAAAGTACAAATAAAAGAAATGTTTTACAATAAATAGATTTTGCTCTGAAGATATGTTTAATAATCTTGTATTTGGAGATACATTTATATACAGTGACGTTTATATACTTATCAGTACTGCAGACATAGAATTAGTTGACTATTGATTGTACGCTCCTAAATATTCTGTAATTTCTAAAAGCAATAGTCAGGCGATTACGGATTTACTGTCAGTTAACAGCGAAGAAACTGTGTTACAGATTTTGACAAATTCTCATTTTATATTCGATGACTTTGTTCCGACAATGAACATTTTCCATTCAACCGAATTACATTGAATTCGAGGTTAATTTATCAATGGTAGAATGGTAGCAATTCTACATTAGGTCTAAACACTACCTCAGTATATATCTAATACCATTGGCTGTAGAATTATAATTTTTGAAATTACATTTTTAAATCAAGGGTCATTTTGATACGAACTGCGAGTTGTTGTGGCACATGTTAAATTTTATATACGATTACAAAATGCAATAAAACTTGTCAGTATCACTATAAAAACATCGATATTTTAAAAACATTGAGGTGCATCAATATATGTGCAAGAGATATGCTGCAAGCTTTTCTCATGATGTAGATTCATAATTCCCCATCAACTGTGCGATAAATTGTTATGTTGTAAATTACTAAAACCAATATTTCATAGCACAATTTATCTGGGTGATGAAGATGGTGTTAAACATGACTCCACAACAGTGAAAACACATCCCGAAATTTATCACAGTACATCATGATTATATAAAAGAAACATACCGATGTCATTAAGCAGATCATAGATATACATGTGATATACATGAAGTGTATAACATAGATTCATGTTCAGTTACTTTTGGAAATACAAGAGTATTATAAATTCAATCTGTAGTAAAATAATCATATCTGTTATAGCCACATGGCTTAACATTTTGAGGAGAATGCAAGTTGATTTCATCGACCCTTAAGCTCACCTGGTACTTATTTTATCGAGGCCGAAAGGATGAAAGGCGAAGTCGACTTTGATGAAATTTGAACTCAGAAGGAAAAGACAGACGGAATGACGCTAAGCATTTCGTCCACCGTGCTGAAGAAAAAAACTCAGTAACTGATAAGCATTTGGAAAACTTGTAATATTTCACAAGAAATTGCATATCAACTGCTGAAAAAGAGGTCAGACAGGATAGTTTGTTTAGTTAAATGGGCCATATACGACCATTAGAATTTATTTATAAGGGACGAAACTTGGGGCATATTTGAAAAGAATTTCGGAAAAAATACAGCAACAATATCAAGAAAAAGTAACAGCAAAATAACAGTTCATTAAAACTTAGACATACTTACTCAATTAGTGGACTTCTTTGCATTTGTCTTATTTCTTTTCTGTGCTTCAGGTTTATATCTTGCTTTGAACTAAATGCATGTTACTAGCACGAAATCGATGTGATAGCACAACTCTAGAGACAACAGTAATCTTTTATACACACATACTATAGTAATCTATATGCACATGTAGTTTTGGTTCTGCACAAATGAACAACAGCTATAAAATCAACACTACCTATGTGCTAACTTACAAACAAATATACTGGATATTCATTGGTGAAAAATTACTTGATCATAGACACGCGTGAGGTATGAAGCGGTGTGAAACATATACAACCGTAGGCATACTGGTTGTGTCTCAACCTTAATTTTGCTAGTATTCGTTATAATTTAAACGTGGAAGTTGATCAAATCAACATTTCAGTTTGGACATATTGTGAGAGAGACATTTAAAGGACACAATAGTGATAAATATCATACAATACGATATAGGATATGAAGAAGTAGAAAACGTAAATACTCAATAATGAAATAGGAAGAAGCGTAAATAATGAAAAATAGACGAGCGATGGTACAGTGGAAATATTGAAAATATACTAATGAGCGTGTTAAAGTCAGTGAAACCAATTAACAAACATGTTAAAGAGAGAAAGCTCAGGTAATCAAATAGCAGATATTTGTTAACGGTTAATGCTGCTCTTGATCACGACAGTAGCATTAAGTTTCCGTTTCTTCTAATGAGGATTATATGCGTTATATGGTGCACGATAACTCTTCAAGCAGAGATGTTAGCTATGATAAAGGAACATTCTTTGTTATTGTAGTCACCTTTGAGTTACACCTCTCCAGAAATGAAAAATTCTGAGTCATCTTGAATAGCCACCACTCTGCTATTTCATCTGGAATTTAATACATTGCGATTCTATTGGTGTTAATACTTCAAAGGAAAAATCGAAATAGATTCTCATAATCAGAAGCAAAGAATATAATTCAAAGAACCCTCACTCGCATGCGAGCATGTCATATGAGCAGGAGCTTGTAGGTGAAAGCATGATGCATTTACAAAGGGTTTTGGGTGTCTCTGTTATAACGAGCAAATACAGAGTCTTTCAACATTCTTAAACTTGACACCGCAGGACGTTGAGAATGTAAAGCTAGAGGGAATGAGTATAACACCAGCATCTACCTGGCATATAATTTCACTGGAATTGACCGAAGCAATGTGAAATGAAGTCTTTTTTATTCAAAGTCACAACGATCGAAAAACCACAAACTTATGATTTTATGCTCAGCATCCTAAACATTGACGGAACTAGTAATATAATACTTCCGCATAAAATATTCCAAAATAACTCGGTATAATTATTAATAATTTTTGCAAACTTGTAATTATCGTAATTCTAATAATTATGTTTCCTCAAATGGTATTTGTATTTTATCATGTCAAGCATCGAAGCAATTTTCTTTTGTTACCTTAAAGGGTTTACAGTCTTTCGCTGCATTGAGATTACGGTGTAAACTTCTGAAATGTGCCCTTACCGGTGTGGAAAGAACAAGGGGAATTTTAATACAAAATCTATTTAATTTCACTCTCTCTCACTCCTTCTTTCCCTCTCTCTCCTCTTTCTATCCTGTCCCTATATATATGAACGTCCAATAATACTTTATTTGTTCCACGTCCTTGCGTTGTTGTTTTTTTTGTTTTTGTTTTCTTGTTTGGATTAACTTTATATATATATATATATATATATATATACTATATAATTAGGGTTCAGCAAAGATTTGCTTTACCACATACCGAAGTAGTTTAGAAATAGCAGCCAAAAAACATTAGCTATTTCCTCTACTTTAAAAAGGGACTCCCACAAAAAAACAAAATACTTGAAAACAATCCACGCAGGCAGAGAGGAAAAATAACGAAAATCAATCGATATATGATTACCCATGTACGCGTTTCGGAATTAGATCGGTATAAAGAATATAGAATTATACTTTACCCAAACATTTTCTTCATCAGCATAGGACTTCGACAATATTAAATATTAAAAATATTAAATTCGAAGGCACTGGAAGAATTGAACATATCTCTCCACCTAACGGAATCAGACAGATCATATTCAGTGTCAGTACCGCCGAATTATATATATATATATATATATATATAAATATTATATATATATATATAATATATATATAAATATATATGTATATATATATATATATATATATATATATATATATATATATATATATATATATATCCGATTGGAAAATGCGTTTATGAGCGATCAATTAATTTTGAGTACGCTTTTCGTAACAATTAGTAAGATTTTCAAGCACATGTCAACGTAAGGCTGTAACATGTTAGAGATGCGTTCAGAATCATAGTCTCTTTTGAGTAGAGAGAAAATCGTGGTAATATTTTACTGATTAATTATATAAACTTAGGTGATTTGTTTCCGGCCTGTTACCGGAAGAGGCAGAGACATTGATTCACAAGCTGTCATTACATTTTTGATTAAATATTGAGACAATATTGTCACATTTGTATCACGTAGATGAACGGAGAGTGATAGTTGGCCAGGAGTGATTTGGAATGAATTTGCGAGTTCTATTTATTAGTAAAATAATAATCTGACCATGTGGAAATGGCAGAAGCTTAGTCTATGAGTCACAAACTAACAGAACAAAACACAGAAGACTGTGAAAGGAATGATCATTTGAGGGTCTTCTGTTGACAAGATCTACGGAAGCAAATGCAAAAGGAAGATAGTGCGGAGCACATGAGTCTGCGGCAGTTGTAGGTAACGCCCTTTTCATGTACACAGTGGTTAAGCTTTAAGGGAGAGATTGGGGAATATCACTTCATAGGTGGTATCAGAAAACAATTGTGACAGTGCATTATCTTTACAAGAACGAAAGAATCAAAATGAAAAAAAGATTATACAAATGAGAGAAGATCGAATTAGATACAAAATAGAAAGAAACTTGTCGAAATAAAAAGCAAATCCCACAAAAACCGACGATAAATATTTTGGTGTAGCTTGGCTATGTTTGCGCGTTGAAATGATTTCCACGAGACCAACGCATTTAACAGTAAAGTGCTCTTCGAAACAAACTTGATGCACCATCCAGAATATTAGTTAAACGCTCACCATTAAACTATGAAGACTTAATAGAAATTCTGCGGCAGCACGTAAAGTTTTTTTATAAACCCTACCCCAGCTCATAGAGTGCCGAAAGACGTTTCTGTTTGCACCAGATCACAACAAGAAGAGGAATGGAGAGGATGGAAACGAATTGGCATTGTTCTTGCAAGGCAGCAATTCTTATCGAGGCTACGTTCGGCTGCGGTGAAATAAGTATCAGCTATGCACAAGAATCGATGTAATCAACTGTTCCACAACCAAAATTTTAGGCCATGTGCTTATAGTAGAAAAGATTATTAATATTATGATCATTATTGTTCTTCTAGTTATTATTATTATTATTATTATTATTATTATTATTATTATTATTATTATTATTATTATTATTATTATTATCATGAAGTTGATGAGCAGACATAATCGTTAGCATGCCGGGGGAAAAGTACTTAGCAGTATTTCGCTCGTCGATACGGCCCGAGTTCAAATTCCACCTAGGTCCACTTTTCCATTCATTCTTTCGGGGTCGATAAATTAAGTATCAGTGAAACACTGGGGCCGATGTAATCGACTTGTCTCTTCCCACCAAATTTCAGGCCTTATGTCTTTAGTAGAAAGGGTAATTATAATTATTGTTATTTTTTCCCTTCTCTCTTCAAATTTTCTTCCATTTCTCGTCGAGGGCAGAGAAGCTCATTGTATGGATTCCCAGATTGCACAAGCAAATTCACAGGTAAAATATGTATTTAAAAAATTAATAAATAGATAAAAACATGAATGGTTTTTGTTTTCACAGCGATAATGCTCTTCTCGGTACATGAGTCGTTCGAGTTAACACGATATTTTTCACTTCCTGTAGGGATGGTAAGCTTGGTATCATTTTCAAATAGGTTTCTGTAACTTTTTTTTTATCATTCCTAGAGATTCTACAATCACTGGTACAGTGGTCGCCTTAAGATGCCACATTTTCTTCAATTTCTATTAGCAAGTCTTTATATTTATTGATCTTGTCATATTCTTTCGCCGCTATATTGTGATTGCAAGGAATACTCATGTCAATGAATAAACACACCCTTTTTGTCCTATCTTTGATAATAACATCTGTTTTATTAGCTTTTATAGTCTTGCCGGGATGTACGGGGAAGTGCGAGAGAATCGACACATTTTCTACCTCAGTCGCAACTTCAGGATTGTGTTCATACCATTTGTCAGTGGTTTTGATTTAATGCCGACATATTGTCCAGTGTAAATACTTGCCGACTTTGTCATGTCTTGCTTTATATTCTACAGGTGCTACGACTCTGTACCCTGAAAATAGGAGGTTTCAATCTCATCGTTACAGAATCGGCATTTTGGGTCAGCTCCGGGTTAATAAGCTTTGGTCTTGAATAGTTAATATGAAACCTTCACTCTCTGTTTTTTGCCCCGAGCTTCGTAACCATTGGTGCGCATGTTTCTGATCGACATCACCCTGTTTCCTACAGGCCACTATTGTTATTATTATTATTATATTATTATTATTATTATTATTATTATTATATTATTATTATTATTATTATTATTATTATTATTATTATTATTATAAATGGTAGTAGAATGGTGGTGGTGATAATAGCAGTAGTAGTAGGAGTAGTAGCAGCAGCAGCGGCGGTAGTAGTTGTAGCAGCAGCAGCAGTAGTATTAGTAGTAGCTGTAGTAGTAGTAGTAGTATTAGTAGTAGTAGTAGTAGTAGTAGTAGTAGTAGTATCAATATCATAAATGGTCTTTTTTACTTCCTTACACGCAGCCACAGGCTGAACATGAAATATTAAAATTTAGTTTGATACATGTATGACTAAATAAATGAATATTAACTTCAATGCAATTTACACAACAGAATTCATTATTTACTCATTAAAGTCGTTGTTTAATAGGCTAAGCAATCGATTGCCAAATAGAAAAAAAAATGTGATTTATATGAAGGCTTTTAAATTAAATGACAGATAATATATTTTTAATCTTCAGAACGTGCCGCGGCTGTTATAAAATCGTCTAATTCAAAGAACGCCGAAATGATTATGATGATCAGTATGATCATCATTAGCATCATCATTACTCTCATCATAATCATCTTCATTATCATCATGGTAGTGGTATTGATGGTGGTAGTGGCGGTGGTGACGATGATAATGATTGTGATAATGATGATGAGGACGATGGTGATGACAATGGTAATAATAATAATAATGATGACGATGACGAAGATGATGATGATGATGATGATGATGGTCATAATAATAACAATAATGATAATGATAATAATAATAATAATAAGACAACAACAGCAACAATAATAATAATAATAATAATAATAATAATAAAACAATAATAATAATAATAAAAATAATAATAATAATAATAACAATAATAATAATAATAATAATAATATTAATAATAATAATAATAATAATAATAATGATAATAATAATAATAATGATGATGATGATGATGATGATGATGATGATGATGATAATGGTGATGATGATGATGATGATGATGATGATGATGATGATGTGATGATGATGATGATGATGATGATGATGATGATGATGATGATGATGATGATAAAACTAATGATCATGGTGTTGACGATGACGATGAGGATGATGATATAAATAATGGCACTATACTGTGCATAATGATAGAGGATATTCTCTTTTTATTTTAATAACAGTAATAATAACAAGTATTAATTCTTTCATTATTAATATTTATTATAATGGTTTCTTGTAATTTATAAGTATCGATATAATAATCATTATGACTGTTATTATGCGTCGTTATTTTAAAGCGATTTCAACTTCATAGTTGACAGAATTTTTTTGCGTGGGAATGACTTGGGAGAATTATAAAAAAAAAAATAGTGCATTCTGAGAGCTAGTTTTGTAATATTTTCATATAAAATAATTAGGAGAATTTTTGAAGGAGTGAATATTGATTTTTGATTATGAAAGTATATGAAAGATTAAATTATAACTAGACATTAAAAGATATTCGTTCTTCTTGAAAGTTTACTGAAATGACAAGAAATCGCAATTAGTCAATGGTTCTCTATATAGATGTGCTTTTTTCGATTATTTATCGGAAATGTATTAGAACGAAAAATACGATTAGAGTAAAATAAATGTTTCATTTCTGTATGAAGATCATCGTTGGAAAGCAGCAGAAAACAAATTATATTTTCAGAAATTCCACTGTTAAAATTGCATAAGATAAAATTCACATAATTTACTTTTGCAGTCCTCTAGGGTCAATGAAATAAATACTATCGAAACATTTGAATTAAAAAATGTAATTTGCACATTTTCCACATAACAATTACTATATTTTTATGATTTATGATTCTCCTCAATATATATCCACGAGGGTTCTAGAGATGAAAACCGAACAGTTGTCAAGCATATTAAATTTGTTTCATAGTATCAGCAGAAATTATTTTCCTATATAAGTTATGGCTCTACTTGAAACGTGAAACGTGCTTGTGATTAAAAGAAATGAACTTGTATGACTTTTATGAATTATATTAACTTACTTTCACCAGAGATGCATTAGCATTGGGCGGATTTCTCTTTACATTTAGATAGCCATCATCCACACGACGTCTATCTGTTTCACTGGTATTTTGTGACTCCGCTCCGTGTATTTGTACATTTCTCTAGTTACATCTCATTATATTCAGGAAAGTCGCCGGCACTTTCAATAATTAAAACTATATATATTTATGATTATATGAAATGTAATCTAAAAACAGAAAAAAAAGCATACAAAAACAAAACTGTTTTCTGTTTCGCACCGTGTTCTGCATCACAGAATTCAATGAGTCATTACATGAATCAATATTATACAAATTAATGCAAATTAACTATCTTCAATGTCATACTTTTGCTATTGCAACATAATTTACATGGACATCACAAATAAAAATGAACTGTTTTGCATATTTTACACTTTCTCGAAATAACATTTAATTATCTAGTGACAATCATGATACATAAGGTTTATTCTCTCTTTGCAATAACATCATAAGCACAAAGGAATATACACACGCGCATACACGTGTGTCTGTGCTTGTATGCATATATACATATATCTGCGTATGAATCAAAGAGTCATTATTCTTGCGTGTGCGTCTGGGAAAATACACGCTTTAGTACATATTCAAATAACTACAGTTCTACATTCATTTCATTTTTTTAGAATTTATACCATCAATCTATTCACACACGTACCTACCTTTGCTATACACTCGCATATATTTGAATAAAAGAATCCACATAGTTCTTACCAACCCATGTGATTCACCAATATATTTGTTATTACTTCAGATATTAAGTCACTCGCATTCGTCTCATCACATACACGCTTTCATATCATTCCGCTGTCGATTACACTCACTTTCAATTACCACATGCACTCACTAATCAAAGACACTATATTTCCGCACAAGCACACTGTTATGCTAATACATACACCTCAAATAACACACACCTCTCGCCTATATGTTGGCTTAAGAATCAATTTAAAATTACAGCTACATCTGTTCATTTATCACATTCACCGGAGCTTGGCTTTTCCAACAACTCCCTTAATTTTTATCTTTTTTTTTGTGTCTGAGAACTTAATTTTTCCCTACAAGTACGCTTCTCTCTTTCATTCTGACGAAAGTCTTCCATCCGAATCTCGATCACGCATTCTCTCTCCATTGAAGCATTAAGCTTATAGTCTATTTGTCAAACAGAACACCAATTGTTTTCTTTTTTGCTTTTCATTGTACATGAGTTCGGTATACTCCAAATTGGTTCTCTGTTATGTTGGTACTGTTTGGTAACTATAAGTTGATAGTAGATTATTTTCATGCTGTTATTTGTATTAGAAAGCAGGTTTTGACCTAATAGTCATATCATGAAGGTGTTTCGCTCCAGCTGATTGCTGTTGATTCTCAAGCAGCTTTTATGTCCTTAATGTTGTTGACACCGCCGGACTAAATAGGAATGCCCTGGTGTCGAAAATATACTAATATCTGTTTGGCAGCTGATGATGGGAATATGTATTTATTATACTTGTTTGTGAATTCCTTATTCTGAGTTGTCCTCCATTTCAGTAAAGTGGAAAGGTGTTTGTGGTGATTAGTTTCGTTGATATTGGCTGTTTTACTTCACACACACACATATGCAATTAGGAGGCAAGACATCAGATACTAAAATAGCAGTCGTGGCTGTGTGATAAGAAGCTTGCTTCCCATCCACATGGTTCTGGGTTCATTCCCACTTGGCAAGTGTATTCTAATATAACCTCGGGGTGACCAAATCATTGTGAGTGGATTTGACAGAGAAGCCCGTTGCATATGTATATAAAGTTAATCCAAATAAGAAAGCAAAAAGACAACAACGCGAGGATGTAGAACAAATAAAGTATTATTGGGCGCTCAGGAAAGAAGGGAAGAAGGAGGTTATGACGTTTCGAGCGGAGCTCTTCGTCAGAAACATAGGAGAAAGAAAGATCCCGAGGTGGAGGACAGAGGGGAAAAAATCCAAGTGGTCTTCACGAGGTCACATACTGAAAATGCGGAAGTGGTAAAAAAGAAAGAGCAGGTTATCAAAAACAGGAGAGCGGAATCAAAGAAGGAATGGTAAACAACGGTGTGCGAGATGAAAAGGGTGTGTGTGTGAGTGTGTGTGTTTGTGTATGTGTGTATATGGTGGGCAAAAGCTAGTGGCAAGTAGCAGTAGCGAGTCAGGAAGGCAGGTCAGAAACAGGGAGGAATGTGTGTGCGCGTATATGTCTCGTGTGTGTGTTTTGTTGTAGTATGTGTGTGTGTACGTGTGCGTTTTTTGTGTGTATGGCGAGTAACTGTGCTTAACTAAGTGTATGTGTTGGTGTGTGTGTGTGCATGTATGTGCGTATATGTATAATTGTGTGCATGTATGTATGTGTGCGCATGTTTTGGTGTGCGTATGTATGTGTGTGTCTGTGCTTATATGTGTGTACGTATGTGTATGTGTGCGTGCGCGTGGGGGTATATGTTGTGTGTATGTATATGTGTCGGTGTGTATGTGAATTCGTGTGTGTTTGTACTTGTGTAAGTGTGTGTGCGTGTATTGTATATATATATATGTAAATGTGTGTGTGTAAGTGCGTGGGAGTGAATGTAAGTATGTGCGTGTGTGTACAAAATGTAGGGGTATTATATGTGTGTTTATATGTTTATATGTGTGTATATATATGCATGCAAGGACACACTTCGCAACTGAAAGAATGATGGAAAATACTCCTGCGGAGACAGGCGCAAGAGAAACCCCAGGCACAACGCGCCGGCCCAGACACGAACCCGAGATCAAGCCAGAAATATATATATATATAATGTATGTATGAGCTTGTGTGTCTGTGTTTGTACACCCCATCAGTTGACAACCGATGTTGGTGTGTTTACGTCCCTGTAAATTTGCGGTTCGGAAAAAAGATAGAGACAAAATAGATATTAGACTTAGGCTTACTAAGAATAAGTCGGGGGGGGGGGCGATGCCCGCAATCAAATGACTGAATCAAGTAAAAGAATAAAAGCTATATATATATATATATATATATATATATATATATATACTGAGAGAGAGAGAGAGAGGTAGATAGATAGATAGATAGATAGATAGATAGATAGATAGATAGATAGATAGATAGATAGATATAGATAACCGAAGCTGTGTCCTGATCTTGCTCATTTGTTTAGTCCAATTTTCTAGTCGCTGTCGATTCATTTTAAACAATACCAATAATATTTTTTTTTTTAAATAAACAACTCAATTCATATGTATTTGTGTATGCATGTGACTGCGGGTGTTTATGTAATCTATATTAAACTGACAATTTAATGCAAACATTCAACCTATCAGCACAAATGCCTCGACGAAATAGACCTGTCGGTGTTTTAAATTTAGAAAAAATCTTAACTGAAAGACACGTATTAAAATTCGTCGATCACGTCTGGGTTTTAAGAGTGCATATTTAACGATGCTAAACAAAGATACTGAATAGCCAACCTTTGAGATAGTCAAGTCAGTCTAATGAAAATGTGATGGAAGTGACCCACATCAGTATAAAGTGTATATGGGATGGTGATAATTGAATAAATACGAACAAATTAATTAGATAACAGTGTACTATAGTACTAAAGTGTCCAGAATTCTATATTTGCAATTATAGTTTCTAAGACTTGAAAAATAGTCTTAAATAATATTGACTAAAGAAAAAAATAAAGTCACTGACTTTATAAATAGTGCTTGTTATCTTGTAGATAATAAGGTTCTTTCTATGTTTTCTATTTATTTGAGAAGATATGTTGCTGAGGCAAATGATGTTATGTGCGTATTCACATCTAATGAAAGAACTACATGTATTCAAGTTTTCATCAAAGACAAGTATCATTTCCCTGACTGTTCATTTTATATTTAAATAGGATAAGTACACACCTGATGTCAATTGTTGCAGAATATTGCATTCGCGTATTGACGTCACTCACAAAGTTGTTGTATTTATTGGTCTACTTTGCTTTGTTGCTCTTTCCTATTACATTTCGGTATAATTGTATCTAATTATTAATTGAAGCATCTGCGAAGTAGAAGTCATATAAGGGACCTTTGTCAAGAACGGGTACATTTAGGAGTATATAGTGGTCACATGACAAATTACATTAACTTCCTTTAGCTTTGTTAGGGATAGCCTCAAACCAATAGATTACATCAGTAATGACATATACGTGCCTCCGGGATAATATATCTAGGATGTGCTTATTAATCTTTCTAGAATCAGCCTTAGTGGGATTGATTAATCTGATTGTGGGTTTATGTTAAAAGTTAACCATGTGAACATTAGCAGTAAAACATGGTTCAATGGACGCGCGTGCTCCGATACGGTCATTACCATGTAAATTAAAGGCAATAACGTATCCCTGGTTCTCCGTTTCATTTAATGTAGACCTCTTAGATAACTTATCGTTGCTTGTAATAGCATTGAAGATTACTCGGCAGTGTATATTTATATCCATTCAGGAAAGTGCTCAAATTTATCTGATTTCAAATGTATCCGGTTAAATGCTCTGATTTAACAGATTCCAACACCGAGCATTTGCTGACGCTTGCTTTGATATATACGAATGTCATTTTCGTAATAAGTTAATATATGTTATCTTCGAAAGAGCTTAACCTCTACAAAGCCACTACTTCTACAACGGGCTCAATGCAGGCGAATTTACTTCACTCACAGACACACACACACACACACACACACACACACACACACACACACACACACACACACACACACACACACATGCACACGCGCGCACATACACTTACGCACACATGTATATATGTATGTATATATATATACATACATACATACATACATTCAAGCTTCCGTATAATTTTATATGTATACATGCATATATATATAAGGCGTGTGTGCGCGTGTGTGTCTGTGGTCAGTAGTACATTACACGCAAGTTTGACAGCTAGCCATATCTGTATTTATTATAACATTGGTCAACAAAGAATTTGTCTATAAAAACAACCTGTATTTTATATGTTTTTTGCATTCAGAGTTCAAAATAATATCAAATTATCTGTATCATCTAGAGTTTATCTGTTCCACGATAGCCCTCTCAGTTCCTGTTACGTTAAGCTGTTGAAATGTGAAGCTAACGGTTTAAGAAATACCCCCAATTTAAATGTTTATGAGTAGAAATAACCTGATGAAATCATAAATCTAGCAATTTGAGTCAATGAGCCACCGAAACTTGGCAACAATGAGTCGATGAGTCACCGAAGGTTTAACAATGTATGTGTACGGTTGAGTACTAAGTTCACACATTTCATACACTTTCATAATGCCAAGGAACTGTATAAACATCGCAAACAACCTTTGCTATGTGTGTGGTGACTTGCGATTCAAGTCACACAGAGAGCATTTCGCTCCATCGAATAAAAATATGAGCGCTTGATAAAAGCTTGGCAAATCATGTGTGTTGTGTAACTTATGTGAGACTGCTTTGGCCACGTCCTATGCCTTTTTCTATCCCTATGATTAGGAGAGAGCCTAAATATCACACTTCAGATTTCAACTTGATGAATCTACAAGGTATAACATCAAAATCCAAGCATACGGTAAAATATCCTAATTTATAATCTGCTGTGTACCTGGTCCTCCAATCAAAGAACACTTAGTGATGACGAGTCAAGTGATGAAGATATGGAGAAAGAAACAGAATACATGGAGTTTGAGTCTAACCGTGGATCACATTTGTTGAGTCACGGGGATCTGCATGATCTTGAGCGGGATTTAAACTTATCTGTAATCTATATATTGTGACCCAGTTCTTTCTCTAGTGATTCCAATGATTTCCTCAATGTCAGGTTATCATGGATAAGAGTTTTTTAAAAATATCTTTATAACTGATTGTTTCGTAGATATTGAACGTTTTCCAATATGTATTGTAAAGTAAAGCATAGCCTTAGTCTTTTAAAGTACACTAATGGTCGCAATAATGCAGTAAAAATGACATACTGATATTTAAAAGTGCACAAAATGTGTTCAAAAGAATGGTGCAATCTCTTGCGAGTAGATACGTAAATTACATTGTTAGGTAAGAAATAGACGTTGAATGAAAATTCAGCTTCAGTATTTAAATTGAAACGTATCTCTTCAGTTGAAATATTGCTACACTTGTATATAATTGTAATTGGTATTGAGAGTTGCTTTGAATCAATAACACAACCAGACACAAGACCTCATATATTTAGAAAGATGTGAATTGTCATGAAATGATTGTGTACACACTAGAAAGGAAATAGTTCGAAATGGTCTCCACTATTAAACGAATTTGGGTAAATTAATTTCTTATGTAGGTACAAGGTCACATATTTAAGATGAACACCTATCCCGACACAGTTACTAGAATAGCATTCATTGTGGAGTCATAAACAGTAAACACGTTTTACTCGCCACTGTATCTGACGGCCTGCTCTCAGTTTCCTCTTCAGAATTAAAGTTTAAACAAATCGTTGGCGTATATTTTTTTAATAAATGCTACGATATCAAATACAAAGACCCATTCTTTTTTTCTATTTTTTTTCTTTTGTCACTCATTATACAATGAAGAGGAAAAGAACCTGATGTTTGCAACAGATGAAGATGATGACTGGATGTTTAAGAGAGAGAGAGAGAGAGAGAGAGAGAGAGACTACACTTCCTGTTTGTCATTCAATTGACTTTCTAATTACAATATCGAGTTCGGTTTTCGTCCAACAAAAGCCAACCATCCACTCTAGTTCGGATATGCGATGTCGCAATATTGCAAGCACTATCACCTTGCTGCTCGCTCATCTTTCCTTTTCTGACTTTTTTTTTTTTGGAGGACTAAGTATTTTGCAAGTGTACCAGAAACAACACCGCCATACACAGCAACCGACGTTTGAACTTCGTATTTAATCAAAAGGGGAATGTGTGAGTACGTTACGAAAATGCTGGTCTTACCTGTGGATATTATATCTAGATTTATTTGCATAACATCATTGAGCAGGTATACCTTCTTCGATTACATTCCCAAACTCGGTGCATTGAAACATCACACATTTTAATTGTTACATGATGGTTTAAGAAAATCTAAGTTATCTATCCTGTATTAAGTACTGACAACGGAACATGAGAATCATCGAAAACATTTACCAAATGTTTTGGAGTAGAGCTTTTTGAATTTTTATAACAGGTACCACATCATGTGGGAGATTTATCAGGAGCTTTGAATATACTCATTTCGTCGTTTTTAATAGCAGAGTGACTGCTGTTGTCTTCAGAGAAATTAATTTACTTTCACGCGTTATTCTTTTTTTTTTTTTTTTGTCTGAGAGTTCGAAATCTGCGTAACAATGAAATTGCGAAACCTTTATGAATCATTTTGCTCTAGTGACGTTGATATTATTCCGGATGTGGGGTTTTTTTTGCATTATTTTTTCTAGCTCTTGCTAATTATAGCAGTAGGGATTTTTTTTTCTTGTTCATCTTGCAACAATTCCAATGTCTTGCTTTTGATCTCCTGTTTCTGTCTTTATTGTAGCTGTCGTTGTTCCTCTAATTCTAGTTACGGTAAATATCAGCCGAGCCGAAATAGTCGCAGCTGGCGCCGCATCTGTTTCGGTGGTTATCTTAACGGCTGTTGCTTCTGTTGTAGCTTTGTTGTTTAACAGACTTGTTAATTGATATTGATCCCACAAACAATTCGGTGTGACGTTGTGACACCAAACGCTTGATTTAGGAGTGAGGATCCTAAGGTCATTCGTTAACACACCACGACATGTTTATCGATATCTCTATTTTTGCCAATCTTCTGTGTTATGCTCTCCGTTTGCAGTTAGAGAATTGTCATCACTGTTATACCTTAGTTTATCGGGATTTTCTACATGCCTCTTTATGATTGTATGAAAGTTATTTGGAGTAGGAGAGAAGTTGGCCGTGTATTCGTGTATATGTTTTTGTTGTTGTCTACATAGCTTTTTCCTGAAATACAATGCAGTGGTTATTGCTGTTATGAATTGATTCATTACTAAGTTTCATTTATTGAAAGTAATTCTGGTGTGCCTTTAAGTTTTTAAACAATAAAAGGTTTTGAATGGTACAACAATGCACTATGATACAGAAAATGTGTTATATACATGTTGTACTTTAGTCATCCATACTTTGGAATAAAATTCCTTCTTCAGATATTCTTAGATGAAGTCACTGCGACTCCATATAAGAATATCTGAAGAAGGAATTTTATTCCGAAATATCATCAGACTATGGATGACTAAATTACAACAGGTAGATAGCCCATTTTCTATATCATAGTGCATTGTTGTACCATTCAAGCCCTTTTATTCTTTAAAAACTTAAAGGCTCATTCAGAACCTTTTATTCTTTACAAAAAATACACAATGATTCAAGCGAACTACGATACTCTCCTTTTAAGTTTTTGTTCACATCTGCAGCGAAAGTATTTTCTCATAAACTACTCCTCTGTTGGTTTAGCATCTGACCTTTCATTTCTATACAACCAAACGCAGTAGCTGGCACTCCAAATTGAAGAGAGTTTCACCAAACGCTTCAAATTCTTCAAATACCTGGAGGAATTCCATAGACATATAATGTATGCATACGATATGTCTTATTTTTAGCTGAGTAGTTATGAAATGCTTAATAATATAAATATTATTTCCAATTGCACAATGTGAATGTTAATGAATGAAGACTTATATTTCATGTCGAGTATATGACAGAGATAGTGGAGGCGCAATGGCCCAGTGGTTAGGGCAGCGGACTCGTGGTCGTAGGATCGCGGTTTCGATTCCCAGACCGGGCATTGTGAGTATTTATTGATCGAAAATACCTAAATCTCCATGAGGGTCCGGCAGGGATGTTGGTGATCCCTGCTGTACTCTTTCACCACAACTTTCTCTCACTCTTACTTCCTGTTTCTGTTGTACCTATATTTCAAAGGGCCGGCCTTGTCACTTTCTGTGTCACGCTGAATATCCCCGAGAACTACGTTAAGGGTATACGTGTCTGTGGAGTGCTCAGCCACTTACACGTTAATTTCACGAGCAGGCTGTTCCGTTGATCGGATCAACCGGAACCCTCGTCGTCGTAACCGACGGAGTGCTTCCAATATGACAGAGATATCAAAACAGAATACTATGTGAGAATTTTAACCATTGCATTGAGAATCAATTCCAGGCACATGTTTCTGAATATTTTCAACGTCATCTTATTTTATATTAATTTTTATATGTGTTGATGTGTGAAAAAATAGAATTTTGTTCACATACTCTTTGCTCTTTTACTCTTCTACTTATAAGAATTTAGTAGTTTTCACTCATTTATTCCAATTCATTTACTCTTTTTCCCTTTTACTTGTTTCACTCATTTTGACTGCGGCCATGCTGGAGTACCGCCTTTAGTAGAGAAAATCGATCCCGGGACTTATTCTTTTTAAGCCCAGTACTTATTCTATCAGTCTCTTTTGCCGAACCGCTAAGTGACGGGGACGTAAACACACCAGCATCGGTTGTCAAGCAATGCTAGGGGGACAAACACAGACACACAAACACAGACACACATACATACATACATATATATATATATATATATATATATATATATATATATATATATATATATATATATATATATATATATTCAAATATATATACATATATACGACAGGCTTCTTTCAGTTTCCGTCTACCAAATCCACTCACAAGGCATTGGTTGGCCCGGGGCTATAGCAGAAGACCACTTGCCCAAGATGCCACGCAGTGGGACTGAACCCGGAACCATGTGGTTGGTTAGCAAGCTACTTACCACACAGCCACTCCTGCGCCTATACACATATTGTGAATTGTGACGAAATGTTATCAATATTTGCTTTTAGTAGAGCATTGGTGACACTGTCTTTCACTAATTGGTATTAAAATAGATTTGCCTTTATGAATATTAACAGCTATCATAAAGAAAAGATTGTTCCTTCTCAAATCTCTTGCTATTCTTCATGAAATATAACAGTAGACTTCTTTTCACTGATTTCATTACGTCATAAAAGTTATTCAGTGAATGATAATACGGTATTCATATTTGTGAACAGCACTACATTTCCAATTTTCAACTGATTATGATTTTTTGGAAAATATTGCAAAAATCGGCATTTTTTCAATTTTACATAATAACGACAGACGTCCGGTCAAAAAAAAAGTTGCAGAGCATATTTGGATAAAGACAAACTCCAGTTTGATTATTTTTACATTCCTATTAGCTTTAACTAAGAATATCCATTCATTCATTCATCCATTCTTCCATCCATACATACATCCATCCATCCATCCATCTATCCATACATACATACATACATACATACATACATACATACATACATTCATACATACATACATATATACATACATACATACATACATACATACATACATACATACATACATACATACATACATACATATAGTTAGACTATTTATGATGATGAGCTGCAATACTCACCGCTAACATTTCCATATATTATAAATGAAGTGACAGGTACTTATTCAAACCTTCATACCTTGTATTTATTACGAAAACAAACATTCGGTTTCTGTCAGCAAAACTATATTTCACTACGTAAGAAATAACAATAAATTGATGCAAAAAGTCTCTTACAAAATACCACACAAAGAACGAGGGTATTAAGAATAAAAAGGTAGTCCTAATATCGGAGTTATCAAAAGAAATATACCAAAAATGATATTAAAATAGAACTGTATCATGAAAATAAACATACGGAATCAGCTGCTAATAGTTTCATGCTTCTGTAATGCTATAAATTGACATATTTATAAAATACTCAATTTTGTCAGTGAACGGAGTACTTTTCTGCCGATTCTTCTTATGTCGGATGTATAAACTACATATATATGTATATAGACAGAGATATAGAGTGAAACATATATGTATCAACAGACACAAGCCCAGAGAACTAAAGCCATGTATATCAATTCAAAATAACAGTGGACGGAATCCTAACGACAATACAGTAGTAGACAAATTATAATGGTACCACTTACAGAAAATCAACTACTAAAATTTAGTCATAAACCAATTTGAATCTGCAAAGTAATAACAAAACAAGAAGAAAATAAATTAAGACAGCGCACCAATATGTCCACAGTCCTGGGGCTAAACCTATTATCGTTTATATAAAATAGACTTGTGTGTGTGTGTATGTATTCGCTTTTCACGCGAAAATTTGGGATGCATAAATAATTTGACCTCGGATACACAATAGGATCTTCAGTTAATTTTTCTCTTTTTATTAAAAGTAGTAAATGATATTGCTTTATATATATGATTCACTTCTTTGAAAATCTTTCTTAATGTCAGCTTCCGCTATTGACGTAGGAACGGCGAAGATTTTCCGTTTTCATTTGCTAGACCTCTCACTCTCTTTTAATGTTTTCATTTCAAATTTTAACTGGCTATATACAAACAACTACGATAAATTACTGAACTAAATATTTACTAAGTTCACCAATTTAAATATTGGGTACAAGATAATTTTTAACTAGATTGTATTTATACAAATTTTGCGTTTCATGTTTATTTCATTCATTGTTTGCAATGTTCTCCCTACCCACTCTCGCTCTCACACACACTTAAATACACACACACAAACAATCACACACAGAGAGTCTCTCTAGTATAAGCACATACTTTTTGCTTAGTTGCTATTTGGGCGCCGTGTTCATCCCTATGTATTGGTAGTCAGTAACACACACACACACACACACACACACACACACACACACACCACACACACACACACGTGTTTTTCTATGTACATCTGTATACATTTACGTACGTGTGTGTGATTGTGTGTGTGAGAGATGTCTAAGTGGCATTCACTCTTTCTCTATCTCTCTCTCTCTCTGAAACACACACACAAACACATACACTATCTAAGTGGCATTCACGCTCTCACTCCCTCGCTCTCTCTCACACACACACATTTCCATTTCATCTGATGTTTAATACTGTATGTCTGTGTGTGTGTGCGTTCGTGCGGTGTTCCACAATCATGAGATATTTCAATCTTGCGAAGATATTGATGTAACTCATTTTCTCAATTATTCCCTGTCCTATTTTTTTTAAATGTATCTGAGAACAATATTCTCACTGTCTACAAGAGGAGATGGGGTAGATATAGATGATTAGTATACTACAGTGAAGCAAACCTGAATACAGGTAACCAGTGTCAATGTTGCGTTTTGCAACTCTGTTAACGCTATTAACTATGCTTGCAAATATATAAACAAAGATTTAGATGGTTCAATGCCACAATCGTTAGCAAGCCGGGCGAAATGCTTAGCGGTATTTCGTCTGTCTTTACGTTCTGAATTCTAATTGCGCCGAGGTCGACTTTACCTTTCATCCTTTCGGGGTCGATTAAATAAGTACCAATTACGCGCTGGGCTCGGTGTAATCAAATTAATCTCTTTGTCTGTCCCTGTTTGTCCCCTCTATGTTTAGACCTCTGTGGGCAATAAAGAGATAAATATACATAATTTTTCAGAATGGCAGTCAGCAGATAAATACAAATAACGAATTTGAACAGTATGACAGAGGAAGGCACATCAATGGGGCTGTTAGGCGCATCTTCAATTTTCCCATTCATGAAAAGTACACAGCCATCATTTAACTGGATGTCCATCTAGAGTTTGGCCATCGGGTAATCTTTACAAAAGAAGCATCCTTGTAACATGCACTTTCTCCAAAAGGAACCGTCCTTACTGACATTTTAAGTTGAGTCAAGTAGATGAAGATACAAGAAAACTCCTGTACCCACAAGTACCCAAATATTACACATGGAGAAACAATAACTGGCACAAGAGGAAACGTGGGACTAAGGCTCTCGCAAGAATCTGCAGTGTCCACCGAAACCTAGTAGAATGCGACTACTTGTGGCTCCTTTAGCATGAAATACGAGGTCCCACATAATTCCAAGTTTCGAGTAGTAGGGTAAATAGTCATGTGTTTGAAACTCATAGGGATGTATCCTATCAACAAGGTGTTTTAGAAAATAATGAGACTGGGGAATGTGCATTGACTGAAGCATGAGTATCAGATTTTCCAACGAAACTCCGTAACTTTTTTCAAACTATACGGAACATATCTCAATTTGGTAGTCCCCTAAAACTTTTGACGAAACATCCTGAAGACACAGTTGAGGACTTTAACTATTCAGTTCAACAGGCAATCCTATATATCAGTATTCAGTTCTCTGAAACAATTTTTACCCAAGCACTGATTGAAATTGAATGAATATAAACGTAAATGTCTTCGACGTTGCGCATATGATAAAGTTATTTCGTCAGTCGGAGAAAAAAGAGGAGGAATTTTCTTGACTTTTCTGGTAGCATAGGGAAAATATTTGTAACAACATTGCTTCTCTCCAAAGTAGGGCAGCAGAAAAGAAGTGTAGTTGCTGTAACAACGTCTGTTATTGATGCCACCATTCTCCCAGAAGGGAAAATAGCTCATTCTGCTTTTAAATTAGAGCTAAACCTGGTCCCAAATGGCAGTCCAATTTGCAACATAAGAAAAGAATCAGGTTCAGCAATTGCCACCTGATAATTTGTGATGAATGAAACGTCACATAGAGGTGAAATGGAAGCTATTGATTAAACCTTAGAGGACATAAGAGGCAACAATAAATCTATGGGAGGAGCTACATTAGTTTCATCAGGAGAATTCAGTCAGCTATTACCAGTCATTCCGAGACGAACATGATCTGATGAAATAAAAACGTGCATAAAGTCTTCACAAAAGTACAGAAATTCTCTTTCTATACTAACGTGCGAGATTTATTACATGGAGACCAACGGGCAGAAAAACGTTGTCAACCTGGCTCCTCCAATTAGGAAATGGGAATGTTCTATTTGAAATCATTTTGGCTCGTGTTGCTCTCATGATGAATTCCCCATCTGAACTGAAGTACAGGGTATTTCCAGACTTAAGTAATAACTACAAATTCACATAAATGATTGTGTGAGAGGGCAATTCTTGCTCCAAATAATGAGACAGAAGCAATGATTGACCATGAATTAATGAATAAGATTCCAACAGTCATTAAGGAGTACAAATCAGTTGATTCAGTCCTTGATGAAAATCAAACTCTATGTTAAACAACAGAGTTCTTTAATTCCCTTCAGCCACCTGTAACTCCTTTACATAAAGATTTCTGAAAGTAGGAGTCCTAATAAAGTTTCTAAGAAATTCAGATCCTCATAAATTATGCAATAGGATAACGTTGATTGCGAATACATTATCACCTAATGTGATAGAAGCTACCATGATATCATTGGATGTTCGTTTGAGGAAGAGGTTTTAATTCCAAGGATTCCAACCATACCAACGGGCCTACCGTATGAGTTCAATTGAACACAATAACCAATGCAACTTTGCTTCGCAATGTCTATTAATATAGATCAAGGTCAGGTTTTGAAATGTACTAGATCCACTTAATTGAGACTTGCTTTTCTCGTGGTCATCTTTATGTTGGTTGCTCCAGGCTTGGTAGTTTGAAAGACTTATTTTCCTATGCTCCAAACCAGAGAACAACGAACGTTGTTTACCCAGAAGCTCTTACGTAATTTCCTTCAACATATGGGGCATCTCTCTTCATAAAATTGGCAGATTTTGTATTTTCATTTATAATTAATTTTATTATTATTATTAATATCATTATTAATGCCCGACTCCTAGGGCAAAGAAACTCATAGTATACATTGGTAGGCCATTAAACCAAACTCAGTAGTTCGTTGATTTTTTAAATTTTTTTTTTTAAAGTTAAATTAAAATACATGAGCAGCAACAGTTCTCACATCGACAATGCTCTTCTCAATACGTGTGATGCACCAGTTAAGACGATCTTTTGCACTTCTTGCTGGGATGGTAAACCAGAGGGATCATTCTCATATAATTTTCGGTTCCCTTCTTGATCATTCCTAGTGCTCCTACGATCACTGGTATTGTAACCGCCTTGAGATGCCACATTTTCTCAATTTCAATGAGTAGGTCTTTATATTTTCTGAGCTTGTCAAACTCTTTCGCTGAGATATTATGATCACAGGGGATGCTCATGTCGATCAATAAGCAAACTTTATTGTTTTTGTCTTTCACAACAATATCTGGTTTATTGGCCTTGATGGTTCGGTCTGTATGTACTGGAAAGTCCCACAGAATGGTTACATTTTCTCCTTCAGTTACAGCCTCAGGGTGGTGATTATACCACTTGTCGGCAGTTTTGATATGTAATGCCGACTTATTAGCCATTGGAGATATTGGCCAACTCTGACATGTCTTATTATTATTATTATTATTATTATTATTATTATTATTATTATTATTATTGCTATTATTATTATTGCTATTATTATTATTGCTATTATTATTATTGCTATTATTATTATTGATATTATTATTGTTCTTATTCTGAAAGACTCTCGGATAGTTCTTAATTACCGGGTATTCTTTTCTTAGAAGCAGGCAATAACAAATCGCCAAAGGTTTCAAGTAGTACCTTTTCCTGTGACACAAAGGGACAATACTTTCCTTATAATGCGAGCTGTACCTAACATTGCTGTCTTCTGGATCACCTCGAGCCAGACAGCAGCTCCAATATCCTTAATATATTTTTCAACGCCCTTGGAAACTGCTCCTAATGCTCCAATTACCACCGGTTTCACCATTACATTCCTCATGTCCCATAACTTTTACTATTTTTTATCATTATTATTATTATTATTATTATTATTATTATTATCATTATTATTATTATTATTATTAGAAGTAGTAGTAGTAGTAGTAGTAGTAGTAGTAGTAGTAGTAGTAGTAGTAGTAGTAGTAGTAGTAGTAGTAGTAGTAGTAGTAGTAGTAGTAGTAGTATTGCTGTTATTGTTGTTGTTTATTTTGTATTATGATTTCAGAATTAATTTCCAAATTTAAGAATAAATTGTATCCCAATTGAAGCATAAATTGAATTTCGAATACATTTTTATATAACATATTTTTCTTTTTTTCTTTCAATATAATAGAAAAAATTTAATTCCCAGACAACACCGTTTGCCTCAACTACTCAAAAGAATAAAAGTATAAAATAATTACCACATCGTGAATAACACTGAAATACTGATACCCTTTAGGCGCTTTACTTTTCTCTCGAATTTAAAGCATAAAACATTAACCACTGACCTAATACACCGCACTGAAGATTATGAACATTAATTACCTTAATACTATTCGTGATGAGAAAACAAATTCTATCTACTATCAGTTACCAGGTTAGGACACCTGTATATTTTATCATATTATACCATGTATATTTACCTCAATCTTTTACCATTTTTTTTCTGGTTCCGTATTCGTTTACCTGCTAAAATGCATATATCCATGCATTTTTTGGTAAGCAACAACCCAATCGTAACATGTAACATCGCTTTAAAATGATGCTGACAAGCGAGGTTAAGGCGTGTTGTGTTAGGTTTTAGAATCAATAGTGTTTTTTTTTCAGTGATCTTGAATACTATAACTACTTTATTAAAAAATCATAAATCATAATTTATGGTTTTAGAAATATTTCAAAAATATTGATACTTATATTAAGAATTGCGAAACAGATTCATAAAGGATCCTTAAAATATTTAGCTTTCGTAATTTTTGTCGTGTAGAATTATGATGTTATATCTGGAATGTACTCGATAGTGATCTGTCTGTATGATACAGTTTCATATTATTTAATATTTCTCTTCACTCCATAGGAACATTTCTGTATTATTTGCACAACAAATTTTTTCGAGTACAAATTTGGTGGCTAGGTAAGTGCAGAAAACATTTCTACATACTAATATTGCCAGATATATTTTAGGAGTTGAAATGCCATGGGTTGTATTAATTCATGTCAGAATATCCTTCACATAGCTATCTTTTATAATTTACACCGTAGGAACTGTTGATAGCCATTCTAGTATATTAAGCGGTGTTGACATGCATTTATTTGCAAACGCAAATTCTCTCTGTTCTGTTGCACTTTTCAGTCCGCAAATGTTCATAAGTACCAGAAAAATTATCCAAATTAATTTTCATCGTTGCTATTCATATAATTCTTATCAATAACTATATTATCTATAGACGTAAATAACTATTAATCAGTGACACTTCGTTTTGGGACGCTATAAATTTGTGTTCAGTGGGATTTTACGTGCAACAGATGAAAAAAAAAAGTCTATATTTGTCTTAGTGTATACCAATCACTACCAATCAGAGCAGAACCATGAGAAAATATAAGCATTGTTGAATGTTCATTTGTAAGACGTAATATATGAAGACGTAACCAAATTTGCTTTATTGCCAAAAATTTATATAGTACAAAGGCTATTTCTAAAATATCAGGATTTTTCTAGCTAAATAAATTTGTGATTGGATAAAAGAATAATTTCGAAAACAAGTGTTGGCTGAGCGGTGAAATTTTGTTTTACCGATGCTCGATAGTAAATAATCTATATATATAAGACGATCTGATGTTTGAAAACGACGTTGTTTTGGCACAATAGGATACGAATACCCAATCAACAATGTTCAACACGCTCACAGTAATAGAATATACTTCTTGAGAAACTAAAGCAAACTAATCATGAAAACATGAATAGCAAGTGACAAATATCATCAGTAACCTTTGTAATTAACGATTACATCTCGGGATGCAGACGATGTTTTTTGTAGAAGATTTTTTTCAAATTTAAATCTATCTTTATTTGAACAACATCTTTTTTGCTCGTGTGGCTGCAAATTCAAGAAATGTTCGAGATTATTGATTTCGCAGCCACACCAGTTTTTTCACTGTCAACTTCGTACATCGTTGGTGCAGCGGCACTCACATTTGCCTAGCATTTGTTTTTGTTTTAAAAAGATAATTCATACTTAGACGTTTATCATATAAAATCAATACGTACAGACGTATGGAAATTTCGACATTCAAATATGCTACATAGCATGACACAAAATCAAAGTCACATGAGCAAAAAATTTTCCTTGAAGTAAACTAGTAAACGATATTCGTATAACAATAGAAACTTAGAAATCTATGCTTCCCTAGCAATATTTATATATGCGAATAATATGCACACACACACACACATGTATATATATATATATTTATATATATATATATATATATATTATATATATATATATATATTTACTCTCATGCGCACGTAAAAGTATGCGTGTATGACTATGACACAACAATAGTCCAGATAAGTTCACTGCATAAATTGTCGATGAACTGTTTTTTAATGACTAAAATAGGATAAACATATTTTGTTTGAAATATGTGTATACAGGATTCTCGAAACTTTGGGGTATTTTGTAAAAAAAAGTATGGGCAGACTCACAGACAGACGCACACATTCATGCATATATACATAAATATAGACATACGTATATGCATACATATAAGTATATATGTGTGTCTGTGTTTATCTATACATATAGGCATCCTCATCATCATCATCACCATCATCATCTCGCTGTCTCTCACTCTCTGCGTATATATATATATATATATATAGCAAGGGAGAGAGAAAAAATTATCACAAGGATGATGATAATCTGTATTATATGTGTGTATGTGTGTGTGTGAGTGTGTGTGTGTGGTGTGTGTGTGTGTGGTGTGTGTGTGTGTGAGTGTTAGTTCGCGAATTATTTTATTTTGTCTCCCCGGCGTTTATATGTTCGTTTCCATAATGTTCATACGTTCCAAAAAGCTGTTATTTAGTATTATAAAAAAAAACAGGATTTGTCGTCTTTGATTCAGAGCGTTCAGCCATAGTTTTAGGGGTGCAGGATTCAATTGCCTGTGGAGGCCTGTTAGCCACATATTTTCTCTTTTCTAAATAGGATACTTACCCAATTGTTTAAGCTGTCCTAGCAATCTTCTTCCATTCGTGAATTCCTGTAGAGATAGACAGTGATAAAGATAGTCTTGTAAAAGTAGGTGGAAGGTAATTATTATTTATGGAGCACGTCTGATACATATAAATGTATAATGTAATCCAAATACGCCATTCATATATTTCTATATGCAAATTGCCATCTAAGTACACTTCTTAAAATCACGTTTTTGCATCGTAAATTTTTATTGCAATAACTGCTCAACGAATAAAATTTTATAGCCGGCTACCTGCACCGGGTTTTCATAACCTGGGTGAAGAAATGTGAGCTTAATTATGGGATTTATCGCAGAAATAATTGGTGACTATCAACATGGTACTTGCGTAACTGTTCTTCGACATATGCAACCATACACGTACACACCCATTGTTAAACAAAGGAGAATTATCTTGGAAATCTCCTGGAAATTTGAACAAGCAGTCGTAGTTCAAAGAAAGTTTTGGAGGGATTTTCAAACGTATTTACTTGAGCAATTGGAAATCAATTTAAATCAGATGGAACTATGTGGCAGAGCCAAATAAAAATTTTCGGAAGACTGTAGATATCGAAGCGTCATGAAATAGTACTACAAATGTCGTACTATATTTCAAGAAAATGCTTGCATCAAGTAAATTTCAAATTCATTGACACTGAGTTAACTCACCATACAGAAATTGCCTGGAGAATCGGATCGTCTTCTATTCTGAACATATAACCGCCCTTTCTTATTACACGCTATATTTGTACCTGGTACCGCAACTGCATTTGAGGATTTCATCTTAACTTACATTTATTATCAGAATTCGGGATACAGTGAAGGCACGGTGAATTCGTTTTCGTCTTTTCATATCTCCCAACAGAATCAATTTTCTCTTGCATATGGTAAGGATGTTAAAGCAAACGTATTGCAGTACTGCAACTCAAATTTCATCTGGGGTTTATAAATGTTTTACCAATTTGTTTCATTGAAAAACTCCATCAAAGTATCTACCATATTTACCGTATTGACGATGGACACTATATTTTCCATAACCGACAGTTTTTCTTCATATACAAAACTGTTTAGTTTAGAGTAACCTTTTCCTGGTGGAGATTGTTAGATTCCGATTGCCTCTTCAGTATGACTGTTAAGCCCATTGCACTGCAAGATGCCATGATGGAATCAAAATATCAAAATCTGGGTATTAGTGTTGAGCATAGCTTTGTTATGACAGAAAATCCTGTTTTATTCAACATCTTGCTCGTTGTCGAATGCAATATGAATTCCATGAAACTAGCCTTCAAAGCCATTACGAAAGCCACAGCAAATTTCAGTGCGTAATGAGTAGACTCTAGTATGTCTCATTGCTTAAGTACTATTTTCAAAATATATTGTTGGGAGTAAAATCTAGATTGAATCTCATCTAATTCATTCTTCCACTAAGCATATTCAATATCACAAAAACGATGTTTTACTGTAAAGCTTTCATTCTTATATGCTTTCTCTCTAATGCAGGACACTTGCAATCTTTACATTTTTTTTCATTTAATAATGTCTGGACTTTCTCATTATTTTCATGAAGACCGTCGTCTTCTCCGTATTTTCTTTTCCGTAAACAAAGAACTATCGTTTGTAAACGCCATAGAAAGACGTTTTTTACAGTTCTCAAGTGTCTTTGAATTGAATATTGCATTTTCTCTTCAACTACTCCTCATTAATAGCATTATCATTCAGGGGAGTCCGATATAATTCTTTTAGCCACAGTATTAGTATTTACATTTGTTACATTTAATTTAAAAACCAACTTTGCACAAGCAAACAGATTGCCAGTCCAGTATTCAGCTTCCAACGTGACGCAGAAACTGCACACATCACAGATATCATGAGTCAAGCTCACCGATATGACACTGATTCGAGCGTGGATGCATCGATAATTCATATTTACCCTCTGCTGGTACATGATATTCACTATTCACAAACTCCACTTTTGAAATAATAGCAGCGATAATAATCCATTAATATTTCACTTTTCCATTCCGTAGTCTCTCAGCCTCAAAATGTGAGTCAACAAGTATGACAACTTAATCAACATAAAGAATCTTTCGGCTCCACACATCCAGGTAAAGAATTAATTTGAAAAAATATTTATATGCATCGTATAAAAATATTTACATGCTCTGCCTTGCAAAATAAATGGAGTTTTGTCAGTTTCTTTTGGGAAGCAATTATTTTACCAAACCCAAATATAACAGGGTTGTTTCTGATAGCAATGAAATTTTATTGTGAATATTCACTTAACACAAGGCGGCACACTGGTAGTATTGTTAGCATATCTTAGTGGAATTTCGTCCATTTGTATGCTTTGAGCTCAAATTCTGCTGAGGACGACACTGCCTTTCATTTTCTTGGTGTCTGTTAAATAGTACTAGGGTTGATATAATCGACTTACATCCTACATTGAAATTGTTGGTCTTCACCAAACTCTGAAGCCAATATTCACTGAACACGCGCATACACACGCACATACACACACAAAGTCACGCAATTATATATATATATATATATATATATATATATATGGGCAGATATAAACAGAGGATACAAACGTAACTGAACAATTAAGAATTTCGTTTCACTGTTAAGCGCTTGCATTTGTATGTTTTTATTTCTTTTAAAAACCAAAACCCCAGTTTGGCCGAAGTCTGTTAAAACACCCGAGTAGCCGGTTCTTTGACGGATAGATTACACGATTATTACATATAACCAGCGAATTAAAAAGAATGTGTTGCAAATATATATATATATATATATATAAAAATATATATATAACACATCCTACAGGCGTAACAAAATATATTAACGCCAACTTTTGAGTAAGTATTATTGTCGACAGAACACTTGTACTTCGAATGTGTATCCGTATAATAAAACAGGCATACGCGTATGCACATGATTTTATGTGTAAGTATATTCCATTTCAATATATATAAATATCAGTATATTCACATAAAATATTTTCATTGTATCTCTGTACAATTAATACACAAGTTTCACGGCTAACTCAGTTTGACTGAAACACCGAAGTCATTCGTCAAACATCAGGTTTCAGATTAGAAACAGTATTTTGTTATTTAAATAGACGTAGGAACAAATATTTGTTCTCAATTGTTATTTAAATTAATATAGTGAGATGGATTAGCTTATTATTACCTAATATATAAATTTCCGGCATATGAGTTACATAATGTTTTCGTGTATATTCAAACAAAATTTATAAGTACTCAATCACACTTTTCTGTCAACATATCATATGCCTAATTTATCAATCAATCTATTTACTTAAATGTGTGTTTTTTCTCTAAGTCTCTCCCTCTCTCTCTCTCTCTCTATATATATATATATATATATATATATATATTATATATATATATATATGTATGTATATGTATATACGTATGTATATATAGATTTATATATATATGTATATGTATATAAATATATATGCAGATGTACATATAGACATCTTTACATACGTATATATATATATATATATAATATATATATATATATATTTATGGGACTTGATTATATATATGTAGAGAAACACACACACACACACGCATACAGGCATCATTGGAATATGTATACAACTATGAATATTTCATATATATATATATATATATATAGAAGTGCTCGTTTAGGTGTATTTGCCTCTTTGTAAAACTCTGTGCACTGTGTAAAGCCAAAAATTGGAAGATGAATTGCTACTTTGAATTACGGATTTTATTATCATTAAGTTTAAAAGCAAGAAATTCTAGCTAGCTATTCTTTCTTGCAATAATTGTACAAATTGTTAAAATTGATTGATTACTGTTTTATATTTACTTTATTTTACCGTGAAGAAACCGTCTTTCATTAGGATCTGTGAAAAAAATGTATGCATGTATATATGTACATATGTAAATATATATTTTCATGTATGTGCATAAATATGTACATGTACATATACATATATATATATGCATGTTGTCTTCCCTTCTCTGGATCTTTCCCTCTCCTATGTTTCCGACAAAGAGCTCCGCTCGAAACGTTAAACCCTCCTTCCTTCTTTTCTGAGCGTCCAATAATACTATATTTGTTCCACGTCCTCTCGTTGTTGTGTTTTTTTGTGCTTTCTTGTTTGGATTAACTTTATATATATTAAATACAAGAATGGAAAACATCCTATATATACATGCATAATTTTGGCGCCATAAGTATGTATAAACTGTTACGGAAAGTTGAAATAAAGATTTTATGGAATTGTGGATCTCGATGCATACACTGAACTATAAGTAATAGCATATGAGTATTGGTTTGGAAATCCCTTTTCGAAACAGAAAAATGATGAGTAACTAATTTAGGAGGAGTAAATAATTAATTCCGATTTACACTCTTCCATCATTTGCATCCATCATGTTGTTCTATTGTTTTTGTTTTAACTTATATAGGCCACATGCTCAGGGCATGAAGATCGCCTGTAAACCCTAGGAATGCTATCAAAACCTACTTAGATAACATCTCCAATTTGTGAAACTATTATTAGCTCATAATTATATACTGTGCACATTAAAATATGTTTATCTCTAACTGGATGAAAAGAGTAAAAATAAACTACACACACTCACACATATACACAACAAGAACAACAACAACACGTACGCTACAGCACATAAACTACACGTACACTACAAGACAGAAAAGCATGCACACAAACTACAATATGGTTGAAAATGAAAGTATGAGTAGAAATTAAATAGGAACACAATGAAAGATACCTCTTTCACAGTATAGATACTTCAACTCTCGTAAAGGTCGAGGCAATATATATCAGTCGAAGCAATATGTATCAGTCGGAATACATTATTTTAATGTAACTTAGTATCAAGTACGTTTTTCGCCAGTAGCATCCATGCGACTTAACCATTGCAAAAGTGAATGCGTGTTCATCAAATTTGTGAACGGAATCGTAATCTATGTGTAATATTTTGTTTTCGTAATTCTCAAAACATTTCATCAAAATGAGTGGATAGAATACACTTAAAATACGTTTCTAATAAACATTGAAAACTCTCAAAAGTCAATATTTTTACTAAATGCTTCAATCGAAAGCTTTAATAACCTTTATATCGAACTGTATCGTGATGATATTTACAAAAACTTCATGAAGGAAGAGATAAATAGAATATAATAAATTCAGGGTTTTTAAATAATCTGATATTGCTTAAGCAGCACAAAGATGTAGTCTTTACATATGTTTCTTTATTCGCCACACAGGGCTGCACCCGGACGGGACAGATTACAAAGTAGAGCTTTGGGGGAGGGGAGAGAAAAAAAGGGAGGTAGGATTTCGATCAAAAGAGATCGTAAAAGAGAGAGAAAAAAACGATCAATAGGAATAGTGTATCACAGAAATGTCATGATGTAAATTGTAAAGGGGGAAGCAGATAAGGTTTTTCCGTGGAAGAAAAGTCCACGGAAAAAACCACAGTAACCTCGGTCAATAACGTCAAATGTTAACACATTTGTTTGCAAGTAAGTAACCCCTGTTTTAAATTTTTCCGGGTTCATAGGATTATAGATAGATACATAGATATACACATACATATATATATATATATATACATACTTATATACTTACATGCATTCATACACACATACACACATATATATATAATGCATGAGATCGATTTCTTCGAATATTGGTAATGCTCCAGTATGGCCGCAGTCAAATGATTGAAACTTGTAAAAGAATGAAAGACTATACAAGTATATATAGACATGGACAGAACGAATATTGCATAACGTGTTATGTGTTGAAATATATTTATTGAATATTAGAACCCGGAAAATGAAACAGTACATTAAAAATACATTTTATTAAAACAGAACTTTTATATAAATTGTATCCTCTGTGTATTCAGTGCTATAACTACAATGTGTGTTATGGACACTATTCGGAGCTCCTCACTTCCGAATTAGAAGGAACGTAGCTAAATTTGAGAACATTGAATGCATTGATCGCAATAAATATACTTGTTATGAGAAATAGGAGATTTACGACACGTCAAATGGTCACTCGCTCAATAAGCGAACATCATTTACAAAGCAGTTAAATATCGTCATTGTTTAGGACAAATGCCTGTAGCATGCGAAAGTGAACGTCAGAATTATTGCTGTTCTTTGTTATCAAGGTGTGGTATTTGGTAGTTGAACAGAAAGCGGAGAAAAGCTATTATTAACTGATAGGTTCAGCGGTAACTTTGGTAGATATGCAGGAATGTATCGCAATAATTCGTAGAAATTATAGATAAATTTCGTATGTATTGTATTATATGACAATGACAGAACTATGAGAAGAATGCAAAACTTATAATTTCTGAAGACAAAGTACTTTGTTCTTTCATGTGTAGCAATTATGTGTGAAAATACTGGATAAGAACAAAGTAGAATAGAACGCGTTTACTTCTAATAGAGACATAACAAACAGTTTTTCTTTGGGAAGGAAAAGGTGGATATTATATGCCCCATATAAATATTCACAAAGAAAATTAAATGTGTGCAGGTACTATAGACTACTCAACACTGATTAGTAGGTTTCAATGGAATAGTATATTGAGAATTAGAAAATAAAACTGAATAACTTCAAAGTAATACCTTGAGACATTCGTTCGGCCGATTTGCGGGCCGCAATAACAGAACTTCCAAATAGAAGGAATTAAATTTTAAAGTAGAAAAATGCAATCTATAGCAATCATATAAACCTAGGTAGTATTGGCACACATATCATTTTGATGAACCAGCTAGGGGTCACCTTTTTATGACCAGTATATATTGGAAGTATATGTCCCAAAATATAAGCGGAAGAGAATAAATAAGTACATCATTGTTCAGAAAAAAATTAAAAGATCCTGAGTTATGTATCATCATTAAATGAGCAAAATATAATCATTGATCATATCAAAATAAATTTCTGGGATTTTAAACTTATGGAAAACCTTCTCCTGTTGTATCGTGTGCAATGCAAAGTTTCACATAATTCAATGGCATCTCTCACACTAGTTACGACGAAATGGGATTTGAAATAATTAGAGACGCTGTTCACAGCGGCCCGTTTTCCGTGTTCAACATTGCAAAATTTAGAATATAGAATATTCTTATTAATCAAAGCGTATACTCACATAGACACACAGATACACCTGCATACACACGCGCGGGCACACATGCACATATACACTCAGATATATATGCACATATATATGTATACAGACTGACGTATGTACGTACAAGTATGAACGTGTGTGTTAGAGAATTAGAGAGAGAGAGAAAAGGAGGGATGAGGGAAAGTATACTGTACTAGACTAACAGAGTTGAAGGTAAGTCAAACAGTTGATACAACTACCACATTCTTAAAAAATAAAAGGCATTTTATGAGTAATCGAAGCTCTTGTGGTCTTCCGTTAAAATTCAGATATAGTATAATTATGTGGAATACTTTCTAGCAGTTTTAAATTTTATCAGTAATAGTATAATTGTGTGGGCATGTGTATGTGAGCGTGTCTTTCGAAATATTCGAGATAAAAGATTATAATATATGAGGATATATGCAGACCCCCCTGAATAGTATTGTTTATTATACAGCAACAGAATACTAAACGTCATCTCATGAATTTAGTGCACAATATATTGCTTGCACATGTGTCATGACAAACGCATGAAGAAAGCTTGTTAGTGCTATCTGGATATAGTGACATACGGAATGCATCGAACTTTATCTAAGTCTTCTACCTTCAGAAACCTGTCTACTTAAGTTTTGCTGCCATTAGTGTTGCTTCTTTCCTTCAGGCTGCAGTCAAAATTCATCACAGCTTCTGATTCGATTCCGTATTTATGAGAATTTCTGGTCAATGAAGACTAATACTTTTATTATTCGTCTTCCCTTATACAAGTTAAACTTCATTAGTCAGCTTTCTTGGTGATTCTTCGGGGAGAGCTTATATTATAACGGGTAAATACTTTCTCGAATCTCATAAATAAGTAGGTATAAAATCATCTTCAGCTGTTCTGCTTTTTAGTGTATTTTGTGTATATATGGAGTAGATTTGCGTTTGCGAATGTATATGGAAACACATGTTTAAATTATATGAACACTTACCCCGTGTTCAGGAGTGAATACATTTTAGCGATCGAATGTACTTATATACTCATATACGTTTGTATATATTTGTTGTGTAACATATGGATTCCTAATATTGAGTGACTATCACAGAAATGTCCTCTGGCGTACTCGACTAACAGACGACGTATTAAACTAATACAGACGAGCACAAAGCAGAGTTTTATGCAGCTGAAATCCAGGAGATCTTTCAATGAAATTATATTATAAGAATTATATAAACCATAAAAGTCAGGAAGATGAGAGATGAATATATCTAAACGTTTGTCATCCTTATGATTACAGCAGTTTGCAGCCTTCTTCGAGTAATCATTACTTCTGTACATGATTAATTATGTTTAAATGTCTGCACTATCATGCATGCAACACATTATACTATACAAATGTATCAATGTAGATAAAGGAAATAAGCTCACCTGATCAACAGATTATGAAAGTTAAAACAATAATTCATTCTAAGTATTCATACAAGAGTATTTTCCATTTTTAGATATAATGTATGGAAGGCTGGGGGTAGATAAAATTAGTTAGCAATGGTCTGTAAAGAAAAAAAAATATGTTGCTTCATATCAAAATGGTGGACCTCATTTCAGGGAATTGGCTATCCTTAATATTAACAAAGACCAAAACGGAGAAAGAGTAAGGTAAATTATATTAAATATAAACCAAAGTACATAGCTTTCAAAATTATATGATTGATTGATTGATTGATTGATTGATTCTAGTGTCAGCTCACGAGCTGTGGCCATGCTGGGGCACCGCCATTTGGTATTGCTACATGGTTTTACTTCAACAAAAGAAATTCAACCGGAAAGACAAAGCTGGAGATATAAACATTATACCAAGGGATAGAAATGAACAGCAATCAATTCCAAATAAGTTTAAAAGTTCAAACGATCCCACATAAAAATTTATGACCTTACGTTAACTATAGATTATTAGCTTTTTATTTACTACCACGTCAAGTTTAACTTTATTCGCATGCATAAAAACTTCTTTAAATACTTTACACAAAGTAATGTTTTCAACTGTCAGATCACATCTTAATTCAAATATAGCGATGCCTCTCCATTCGAATACAAGTTTTTGTCCTACGCTACTTATTTGGAGTTCAAAACTTTCTGATCTCCTTAACTCATCTATAGAGTGAACATCTCTGATACCTCTTTACTTATATTTTAATTTACCGTTATAGTTTTTCAGTCATACTTAATATATAACTTGACTCACATCTCTTTCTCATTAGGATAAATATGGATCTCCTAAATTATATTCTTCTGCTCTTACCTTTCTCAAGTTCATTGTTTAATTTTGTTTATATTTCCTGCTCTGAAGAGTACAGCGATATATATAATCAATATTTAAAAAAAATAATAATTTAATCTAATTCAATTTAATCATGAATTAGCAGGATTCTTAAATCTCTGTACGAAACGATCGTCTGCAGGAATTAAAATTCTCTTATATATTTTTACAACTTGTCTTCTCCATTTTAACGAAATTGATGAGTTTTATGTGATTTCTTTCCATAAATTCACCACACATCTTATATATATATATATATATATATATATTATATATATATATACGTATATATACAGAAGCAGAGGGACAAAGAGATAGATACATAGATAAATACGTAGATAGATAGAAAAATAACAAAAGAGGGATGATGGCAGTGCGTAATTGAGAAACGGAAGCATAAATACAATGACACTATATTGGTCAGTTGCTGAAAAGAAAATAAGATGGTCTCGTGTAGTATATGAAACTGTTTGCCCTACAATAAAATTTTGAAGAGGAAAAACGTCGTTGAAGGACAAAGGTAACAACTAACACGGAGAGTTGACAAATCTTCTGACGAATATATATCTGCCTGTTTGCTTTCGAAAATTTGGAAATAATAGAAGTCTGCAAAGGCGTAATCGTCTCAAGGAGAACATTTAGAAAACATATGTGTATACAGATGATAGTCGAAACCGGTTTAGTTAGTGGGGGGGAGGGGGTGAAATATTGGCAGCAGAGATAATGTACAAATTCATAATCGCGTAAATAGATATTAAAAGATGCCTATAGCTGTAAGATGAGATCATAGATGTAGCTAAATATAAAATGTAGCACTTAAAAGGCATCACTAAAGCTGGAGAGTAAAAACTATGTAGCATAAGAGCTTACATATTTAACTAAGAAAAAGCAAAATAGCATCTTAAAGAAGTGATATTAGCAAGAAGGTGATGGCATACTTTCCGCGATTCAGAAGACAATTGGAACTTTCTCGTAACACCATTTGTATGCAAATAACGTTGATTTCACACGTTCTTAGCATTTTAATAATGTAATGAGTATTGATGTATGTTTTTGTTCTTAATAGTGTCTATGACTAAGTAATGAAGTGGGAGTTTTATCATATGCAAATGAAAATAAACTTTTGCCAAAGGACCTATATCACGAATGACTTTTTAATTAATTCTTATCACCAACTTTTTTTTTATCTACTATTAGTAAATATCGTTCACCGATAATTTACACAATTCGTGTTTATAGCTAAACTTTATTTATATTATGTTATGTAGACGCACAGTACGCTACAATAACCAAAATGTATCGTTAGAGAGAAAAAACTACACAGCAAATAGAAGACAAGATACTTTTCGAATATCACTTGAGGAACTGCACAGAGGTATCATAATTGTGCGTACAGCATCTCACCTGCAAGGTACCACTGCATGATTGCTCGAACCGATCATAGTGTTTCTAAATATTCCGTGAATGCCATTTTCTTTCTCCGATAATTTTTATAAACACTGCACATACGTACTATGGCATATACCGCCATACTTTTATCGTAGTATAATAATGTGAACGGGTTTTCAGCAGCATACTATAAGGTGTATATTTGAATAATGAATTATTACTTATAACAAGTATATATATATATATATATATTTCGTTTGTATATATATATATATATATATATATATATATTATATATATATATATATTATATATATATATATATATATATATATATTTCGTGAAAAGTGTGGGCGCATGCGGGTTAATATATAAACGTTATTGCACCAAGAAAAGTACAGAACATTTTATATATTTACAGTAGAATTTGTTTAATTCGTCACCACTAAAAGAAACTAAGAAGTACTTCAAATTAAAATTATATTGTGCTTTATTAAAAGTTACTACATTATATTAAATCAAAAATTATAAAAACTTTACTTATTTTTTCTAAAAATAAGCCCATCGGAGTTGAACTATATGCGCTTAAATTCAGAAATTCTTTTTATTTAACTTTATTTTATTCAGAAAATAAAATGGTTTAAGCAAACATATTGAAGTTTGCATTTAAGCTTATGGGCAGTATTTTAACATGAAATAAAATCAAACTAATTTTATAAACATACAATAGAAGTGTCAAATTAGTCCACCCTGGAAGATAATTTAAAGTGATTATTTAGGTGTAGTAACTAATTAGCCAAAGACGGATTAGGCTAATTCTGCTGTATTAACGGTAATAAATTTTACTTACGATTTGTGTGACAGATTATTTTTTTTAATCTCAAAGAATTAACTGAGCATCTGGTTGATTTTAAACTAGGTACTGACCATTCTGTCGCAATCCTTTTATTTTGTAATGGGATTTTAATTCAAATGAAAAATATCTTGTGCAATATTGTTTAAAACTTCATATTTTATTGCTTGTAGTTGATGCAGCTAAATGAAATGACTATTTTAATTGTATATTTCAAAAGACTCGATTAAATTTTTTCTTGTTTAAATTTATTTTTGATTAATTTGTACCATGTATTTAAAGAAGCATATTCTCATAATAAATAAAATAAATTATCTCAAATTTACCTAATATAAGTTTCCTTTTGAGGTGAGGAATTCTGCAAATTCTGGTGTAAAAATCGGGTTCTGTACTTTTCCAGGTGTAATAACTTTAACATATTAATATGCATGTGTTCATTTTTCATTGTAATCCACTTTTTTCCCCAGGCAATGAAATAAAACTAATAAATATTCTTTTGTTAAAAGATATTTGAATTCTTTTTCATTACCAAATTTCATTATAAAAACTATCTTTCTATATAATAGTAAAAATTAATCTAATAGTAAATTTATAATATCAAGAAATAAAAGTGATATATTTATATGTAGCTACCAAGAAGAGGCGTGACAATATATCAACTATATAGTAAGAAGACAATTTGATCATAGGAATAGTAAAGCCATGATTAATATAAAACTTTTTTAAAATGCAAAAATAGACAATGCATCCACCGTAAAGAAGGCGGATCCATCTGGCCATGTTAAGTCACAGTTAGTTTATTAGTCGACATTCATGAAATATGAAAATAAACCTGCAATTCAGGTACTGTACTTGTCAACTTGCCCCTCAACGGCATCAATGCGCACCGGCCTCTCTCACTGTTACGATTAACTGCTTATCAAATAAAGCTCAATATTCTTCTAGCCTTCACTCATTGTATCTTTTTAACGAAATCTAGTGGCTGGCCTTTCCCACTGCCGTTTGGATATCGCTAATGGTGTCATTTACTTTACGATGAGTTATTAACTTTCCCAGTTTCTCCACTGTTTATCCTGTCATTTTATAAAGATCTGGATATACCTTGTTTTCAAGGTATATCCTCTCCCTTTAACGCTAAGTATTCGCCACTCCCACCTTTCTTCCATCCATAGGCGTTTTAACAGTTTCTTATGAGTGTGTGATTGGGAGTTCCTGTGCATTTTTGGTTTGCTTGTGTATGTGAGTGTGTGTGTGAGTGGTAATGAGGAAATGCTGACCTTAAGAATATTATTCACACACTGCCGTGTCTGAATGATATTGTAATATATAAGGCTGAGTAAAACGTAACCAATGTTTTGAAACACGAAATTCAACACAATATATTTCACAAATGCGGAAATCCTATTCATCAAAGAAAATACCATTACAATCAACACATTTATTGCCAACGAGTTACAAGTTTCTTTATGCCGGTAGCATAAACATGTGGCGTTCTAGTGCTGATGAACTTTTTGAACACACTTTCAGCACCGGTTTGATTTTTGATCTCCTGTTGCAGAAAAACGTCTAGGTGCTTGAAAAAGTGGTAGTCGGTAGGAGAAAGGTCTGGAGAATAACCTGGGTGGGAAAGAAATTCGTAGCCAAGATCCCTCAACTTCTGGTGCGACATTGGTGAAACGTGTGGATATATGTAATATATATATATATATATATATTATATATTATATATATATAGATATATATATATATATGTGTGTGTGTGTGTGTGGTGTGTGTGTGTATATATATATATATATATATATATATTGTGTGGTGTGTGGTGTGTGGTATATGTGTGTGTGTGTGTGTGTGTGTGTGTGTGTGTGTGTGTATAGGGTGCAGGCTGCATCGACAACTTGCACGCAGAAGATTAAACTAGAAGTAACGTAGAACAGCCACTTTGATGTGACGATGAACATTACTGGTTAGTATCATTTCTACATTTCTACTCTGATCTCTTCTTGACATTTTACAACTAGCTACGTTGGTTGTATATGTGTGTGTGTGTTTTAATATATATATATATATATATATATATATATATATATATATGAATGCATAAGGGTATGTTCATGTGTCTGTGTATCTGTGTGCGTTGTGTTTGTGTGTGCGTTTGTCTGTGTGTGAGGTGAGTGTGCGTGTGTGAGAGAGAGCGTGTCTGAGTGCGCCTGTATACGTAAGCCTTCAACTGACTATCAGGAACTGTTGATATTAGGTAATCGCAATATAACTGTGCCAAATTCATCGCGGGAAACGGGACTGCAAAAATATTGACACAGTAATGAATGAGCGAGAATTGTACGTGAGACAATTATAAATCGAGGAAAATGGGGAGAGAGGAGAAATTGAAAGAGAGAGGAAGAGAGAGAGAAAGTGAAATAGTGAAAGAGGTGGTAGGATTAATTATGCAATAATAATTTGTTAGGTATCATTGTAATTTGAAAATTCAATTTCATTCGCTGGGACTGACCTGAATGGGCCTCTAGTCTCTTGAATCTGCATTTGACACAGCTTGTGATGACTTCGGCTTCACCTTCATCTTGAAAGACACAGTTGTAATGTTTGATACTGCGCGTGGTGCTGTTTGCATCAACCCCAAAAATTTCGTTAAAGGTAAGTCACTTGAGGATTGTTGACTCATTCATTTACCTTGGAAGTTCCATCATTTGATGGAGATATGGACACAACTATATCAGGGAATTCAAAGGGCAGCACAAGCATTTGGTGATTTGGCGTCACGCGTTTGGCAAGTACATGTGAATGTCTAGTGGAAAAGAAAATACTATTAATGTAGACTCATAGAATGATATTTTGGCTAACTTCAGAGAGATTATGAGTTCATAATCTAGAAATCTATAAAAGAAGTTCTGAGTTGATATTTCTAAAGAGAATACAAAATTCTTACGTCGGTAATATATATTGCAACTCCTCAATTCAAAACACAGTAAAACTTTTCCAGCTATGTATAATTATGCTACTTGTACAAAATTTTATATATTTCAGAACTGCTAAAGTGATATTCTTTTCTTGCTCTCTCAGTCGACCTAACGCCCACCATATAAGATTAAAATTATATACGAAGTTTCTTTTCTATTTTCATACTTTTGTATTTCTTCCTCCGTTTTCTCTCTTTAATATATATAGAGCTGATAGTTTCTCCGCACTGTCTTTTCTGAAATACAGTAAGAATTAAGAAAAAGAAATGCTGAAAAACTGTTACAATGGCAATTATAAATCGGTTAAACGTAGGAAGCCAAAAGAAAAATATAGATTCTATAAAAATAGTTTTTAAGTTCTCGTAGTTATTAGCTACACGTTACTGAAGCAAAGAGAAAAGATATATGACGTGTGTAAATCAATATATATATATATATATATATATATATATATATTATATATAATAGTATGGTGTGTGTGTGATGTGGTGTGTGTGTGTAATTATAATAAACATATATATATAATATATATAAAACAAAACCTAAGAGAAGACACATGTCACGCACAAACACAGGTCCACATAGACACGGACAATCGCATAGACACACGCACATATATAGTTACTCGCAGGTGTACACTTTATTATGGGTGGAGGTTTTTCGAAATGAGTTCCTGCAAATTGAACAGTATCCATGCTTGGAGAAATGTATTTAAAGTAGCATTGGAATGCACGGATGCAAGTCATAACAATAGATACTGTAACCAAAACAAAACAAGTAACAATATGCACTGTCAATGAAATTACCACACGATGCATATGTTTCCAACTATGCATTGTTTTAGCACTACACCTTTACGGGAACTAAAACAAGCTTTCGTTGCAGATATTCACACACACAAACACACACATACACACACATACTTATGTATGAATGTATATATATATATATATATATGTAAATTGAAAAAGTTCATTATGCGTACCATATACCATATATCAAGATACCATAAATAAGTATAAAAATGAAGAAAATATGTTAAAAAATCAAAATTCGATTTAATACATAAGAACGTTTCAAAAGACAATACAAATATGTTCTATAACATCGTGGAATTTTTGCAGGTTGCTTGCTAATTTGAAGTCTTCAACTTTTAAGTTTTTCGGTATCTTAGGACCAAAATGTCGACTTTTAGGCTTTATCAAAACATTAATTTTTCCATGAAATAGACGATGTTCAGTCAAGCTCTCTGCTCTTATCATTGACAAAACACTCGAAACATCTTTCATATCACGCTTTCTGGTCAAAATATAATCTATGAGATGCCACTCGTTAGATCTTGGGTGAATGGAAGTGGTTATCTATCTATCTATCTATCTTCTATCCTATCTATCTATCTATCTATCTATCTATCTATCTATCTATCTATCTATCTATCATTCTATCTTTCTATCTATCTATCTATCTATCTATCTATCGATATATGATAATATCTATATATATATATATATATATTAATATATATTTATTTATTTATTTATTTATTTATTTATTGTTTGCTTAAACAGAGTGTTGGTAGCAACCACATCATTCTCAGTACAAAGCGTCAAAAGTGCTACACCATTTTTATTACATTTTCCAATCCCTAAACATGGCCTAAAACTGGCCATGAAACATAGTCTTGCGTTGAAATCTCCCATATGACAAGCTTTTCAGAATTTTGTACTTTCCTCAATAATTTTTCTAGATCATCATAAAACTGTCCTACATTTTCATCAGACTGAGGCATTATTGGTGAATAAATACTCCCAACGATAATAATTTTCCCTTCTGTTTTCCGAGAGAGAGCTATCCTAGTCTTTCAGATCCTGTTGAGCAGGCGTGATTAGAAGTATATTCGTGAGTCTGGCACACTACATGTCACTGTATAAAATCTACGGAAATATTTACGAGGTTTCCGTTCATATACTCCAGGAGAAGATCCGTGTATCTGATATTATAAAATTGCCGAGACCATTTTCAACTATTTCCTTTCATCAGTGATCTTGAGAGTGGTATAGAATTGCAAAAGCCACAACTATATTACTGTACTTGCTATAGTTTTCGCCATTGGTTGTGTCATTATAGCCATTGTCATTTTCCCTGGATAATCTACACCAGCTTGATCTGTTACTTTTCTTTCTCTCCTTTCTAATTTACATATATTTGACCAGCTATATGTGGGCGAGAATGTATAGCTGTGGTTGCTTGAATAACTACGAAGAGGTAACCATCTGTTCCAATAATCATGTTTACCATTCTATTGTTTGCAACCCATTCCCGTATATTCCGCTGCAACGTTCATGATGTAAGTAATTTCCATAACGGTGATACATATTAGAGCAAACTTAACACACAGCTAGCTATTTCTAACTGCAAATGCTGAAGAGTAGAACTCGATAAACCCCTGCAATTTGGCTAGACGCTAGATTATTTATGTCATTCAGTTCACCGAGCTTCATTTACCAATTACCTTGCTTACGTCTCTTATAGTAAAATCACGTAGGACGTAATCCCTGAGCAAGCATATTTCGAGGTTTGCAATCGTTAACTTATGACGTTAAATACAATTGTGGAGTGAGAAAATTCATAATTAGCATTAAATTCCCGTTACATGTTGCATTCTCTTCACTATTCACGATGTATATAGTATAGGGTAGATATATTCACGTATACATAAATATATTTGTGTGTATGTATGCATATGTATATGATAGATCGTTAGCCACTACACACATTTTTTCTCTCCTTGTTTTTTCTGTGTCCCTTTCTGTAGAAAAGCGTCGGCTTGAAACGTAAAAGACGTTTTCTATTGCTGAGCATTTACTAATACATCTGTTTGTTTTGTACAACACTTGTCTTCGTCTTTTGTTTTTTTCGTAAACTCTCCCTATGTATATATATATATATATATATATATATATATTATATATATATATATAATATATATATTATAATATGGTGTATGTATATATATATACACACACATATATATATACGTATGTATATGTATATAATATATACTTATGTAATAATATATATATATACGTATGTATATATATATATACAGACACATAGGTGCATGTGTATATGTGTGTATGTGTGTTTGTGTGTGTGCGTATTCGCTTATAATATCAAGTAAAAACCTCAGTTTTTTAGAAATCTTTGTATAACTTCTCCGTTGCTACTGAAAAGAAATAAATGAATGAAACGACATTCTATAAAAGCATTCCATCTGCATTATAAAATAATCTATATATTTTCATTGCAGTGACATGTCACTCGTACAGTGCTTCATTTCTTTTCTTCAAGTTGATTCAAGAATTTTCAATTATATATAGATATATGTGTAGGTGTATATTTATGTGTATATATATGTATGCATGAAGGGAGTTCTTAGCCACATGGCTGTCCGTTCAACTGGACTATACTGTGAATTCTTAAACTCAAGAGAACGTCTCTATGTGGTTAACGATTCATAGCTGCATCCGAGAAATATCGAGCAGAGGAGCGAAGCCCTACCAACTTCTAGCGACGGGACAAGCAGACCACCCTGATTTTGCAACGATGAAAAATGCTAGTTCTAACATCTCTCTAAGAGATTAATGCAGTAGTTTTACTAACAAGTAATGTTCGTTGCCATTTCAACCCCAAGAAGACATCTCCTCTATCTGGTAGAGGTTCCCTACACCATTTTGGCGTATGTAAACAAACAAGTTTGTTTTCGAAGAGTTTTAATGTATTGTAGGACAAGTAGAGTGTAGAAAGATAAATTTTATCCAACGCATAGATACTTAACACTATATATATAAATGATAAAATTCTTTTTTTTTTCATTTTACAGCAGAAACATTTGTCGACAGCCAGTCATACGCCACTATGTTTTTGAAAATCAGTCATTCAATCGGTGAATGTTACTACATCATATCACATTATACTATATGTACCATCAGAGTTTTTATTTTAGTAACATCACAGCTGTTTGGAAAACGGTAAAAAGAAACACTGAGTAATAGTTCTAAATATTTTTTGCTTTAATAAAAAGTACGTTTAAGTATAGGACATACAACAAGATATTATAATAATATATTGATATGTCACGATATATTAAATACATTATAATATAGGTGTCGAAAGCAAATAGAACCAAAACGGTAAAAAGTTAATAAATGAGGGTGCAAAATAGCACCTAAATTTGCTAGAAATGAGAGCTAAAATTTAACTCGAACTGCACCAACCTCATGAAATATTCGGAACCATGAGTAGCAAGCGAAAACACTTTCAT
>NC_042998.1:16259774-16322274 GCF_006345805.1 Octopus sinensis
ATTTATATATATATATATATATATATATATATGTGTGTGTGTGTGTGTGTATATATGTGTGTGTCAGTAAATAAAACTATTTTGTATTTATGTATTCGTATTCAAACGAAAGCTGACGTAAAACATAGACATGTTTGTTCGTCTATATTTAACCATACAAGAGTATACTTCATTTTATCTACCTTAATTCTATATTGCCTGTTCTAATTTTCATCAAAATACAATGTAGTAAACCAGTCTGTAAGTACCTTCACATATTCCCACATATACAGACACTCACGAACAAATATATATATATATATATATGTATCTATGTATGTATATATGTATATATATGTGAGAGAGATTGTGTGCACGTGTATGTGCGTGTGTTTATGTATGTGTATATACATACATACACACACTTATATTTATATTTAGATGCATACACACATATACAAGAACGAGAATGGGGTGAATGGGAATGTGTATGTATGCACGTGTCTTTGTGCTTGTGAGTGTGTGTATACTTATGCTACGTTCCATAGTCTATGAACTTGTTTTATTTGTATTTTCTAGCATTGCGGCTTTTGTCTGTGGATATTGATTTGTCGCGACGCCTAAAGAATTTTTATTCAAATCCACTCCTTTGTAAATTGTTTTTGTTCTGCTTACTGCTTTCTAGCTTCACGATACAACAAAATGGTCAATAATGCCCTTTAATTAGGCAATTTAACCACCTTACTTTGTCGAATAACAGTTTTCTTGCATCCTTACCTTCAAGAAGCAGCATTTTATTTATTTTATAAAAGTGTCTTTATTAAGTCTTTCAAGCGGCGCTATTTTGTCTGCCACAGAAACATACACATAAACACACTGCATTCACACACACACAAACACACATACACACAAGCACACGCACACACACACACACACACCAATACACATATGTGAGTATATTTGTGTATATGCAAATACACACATATGCTTATAAACATAAATGAATATATAGGTTAAAAGGAGAATATATATATATGTGTGTGTGTGTACGTACGTATGCATGTAGTATGTGTGTCTCTGCGTGTATGTAAGCATGCATCTGCGTGTGTGTGTGTGTGTGTGTGTATCAGTGTGTCTGTGTCTATGTACATTACGATGTCTCTCTCTACAGACTTTGATTATGCAGAATAAAATATGTTCCGTAAATTCATCTGGTTTCAGCATTCTGATATCAAAACCTGCTGATATCAGCTTTGCCTTTCATCCGTTCGCCTTATTATTGTTTTTAAATGAACTATTTGTTCATTTGCTTGTTTTCCAAATATTATATTTCATATTCTTGAAAACTCAGTGTATATATTTTACACTATTTACATTTATACAAGCGTCTTCTGCAAAGAAAATATTCCTATTACCCTATTCATATTCAACATTAATTATCTTTTTCTGTCTTTCCGTTTAAAATTTCTTTAGCCTGCAAACATCCTCACTCATGTTGGATCTCTTCTTTTGCTGTTAGCATCAGGCAATTTTCTATTGCCTATTATTTATCGTGATAAGAAAAGTAGGCCCAAAAGGAAATCGAAGTCTTTTAAAGTTAATGGCATATCGGTGTAAACAAGACTGAAAAGAAATATGTGACACCTATAGAGCCCTTCCAGGTTCCAAGCTGTTAAGTTGACCGGCGGTTGGTAAAATGAAACAAACGTAAACGAAAGCATGTATATATACATATATATATATGTGTGTGTGTGTGTGTGTGAGTGTGTGTGTGTGTTTACGTGTGCGTGTGTGTGAGAGAGAGAAACAGAGTTAGTGAGTGAGGGAGGGTTAAAAACGCTAGCAGCTTTACGATTGTTCAAGTCTACGACATGGGAACTTGGTACTCTTCTCGAATTCGAGTGAGAATACTTGAAGATACACAAATGCTGATCTGATAGATTTAAGGTCATATAATTGTTTCTATTTATAAGCCAATGTATATTACGACGCTGCTTACATATGTCAAACTTAGGAAGACGGTAACTATTTATGGTCATAAAAAATAATTCACCAATAATTAAACATTTTCTCTTGGGAGAAGTAAAAGATCGAAAATTATGTGTGTGAATATGTAACCATTCTGAAGCAAATGAGCTAATGGTAAGACATAAAGACTTCATGAGTACAAGGTAATTCATTAATCGAGGGCAATATATATCTCATCACTATAGCAAGAAAATTGACACCTCAACACATTGCGGCGTGTTTCAGAAATTCGCTTCGCGATCACGATGTTTTGGTTTCACTCCCAATGGATGGGTAATTTTATTGAACTTTAGCCCAAGGTTGATTTATGCTTTGTGAAGGAATTTAGTAGACGGAAACTATTGGAATATCATGGTATATATATATATATATATATATAATATATATATATATATATATAATATATATATATATATATATATATATATATATATTATATATATATATATATATATATTATATATATATATATATATATATATATATATATATATATATATATTTATTTATAGGCGCAGGTGCGGCTGTGTGGTAAGTAGCTTGTTTACCACAGATGGTTCCGGGTTCAGTCCCACTGCGTGGCACCTAGGGCAAGTGCCTTCTACTAGCCTTGTGAGTGGATTTGGTGGACGGAAACTGAAAGAAGCCCATCGTATATATATATATAATATACATATATGCGCGTGTTTGTTTGTGTGGCTGTGTTTGTCCCCCTAGCATTGCTTGACAACCGATGCTGGTATGTTTATGTCCCCGTCATATAGCGGTTCAGCAAAAGAGACCGATAGAATAAGTACTGGGCTTACAAAAGTATAAGTCCCGGGGTCGAGTTGCTCGATTAAAGGCGGTGTCCCCAGCGTGGCCCGCGGTCAGATGACTGAAACAAGTAAAAGAGTATATACATATATATATATATATATATATATATATATATATATATATATATATATATACATATATATATATGTGTGTGTGTGTGTGTGTGTGTGTGGTGCTTTTGTATCTATTTTTCTTGCATTTTCTTTTTGTCCCTCCATTACTTGAGAATTGTGCCTCTTTCTGTTTTCTTCTCTATAAAAAGTTCCAAATTTCAAAATCTCAAAGTGTTACACAAGTATGGCTGCAGTTCAAACGTGTAAAATATAAAATATTAAAGTGCTATTAATGAAAAAATTACAAACGGTTTGCGAATAAATAGAAACATTATATGAGCTTAAATCTATCAGATCAGAGTTTTTGTACAGTATTCATTATTTTACACCCTTTCTCATTTCTCTATATCCACACCCTATTTACCATTTGAATTATATGCATAGATTATTTCCTCCTGAACAAAGTATTGCCCACTCTTCATTCTCATCTGATTTTCTATGTGCAAAAATATTACTAACAAACAAGTCTCAACTTATTTTACCACTAAATTTTTGGGAAAGATCTGATTTACTCATTGCATTAACAGTGAGGCATTGAGAGATGTTAATTTTTATGAATTTTTCCCCAGTTCTCTGTGAGAATCACTGTTATTTTCCTTTGGCATTGCATTTAATTTTTATAATTAAGGTGTAAATTTTAATAAATAAAGATATTTTTCTCTTTATACAGCATTCGCTATGTCGTTCTTTAGTAATTAGATTAAATTTGGTAGAGATGTGATATATTTCCCTTAACACCATGAGCATTTATTTCACAAGCAAGCCTTGCCGCCTCTCATCTTATTAATTCTGCACACAGGAATACATATATTCAATTGGTTATTACCAAACAAATTTGGGTATGTATGAATACAATAACCCTGTCTGCAGTTGCCTACCCAATTCACCGCTTATTGATTGCATAAACATCATTATGTACCGTTTCACAAGAAATTATCAACGTTTTTTTCCCCCTTTCCATCATTTCATTCTTGTAAACACGAAGATGCCTAGTCTGAATTGTATAGAAGAAATCAAATGATTTGTGAAACAGTGATTATAACCACTGATATTAAATAAACGTACCCTATGCAGAGACAGACGTCTATAATTTGGTGCACAATGAAGAGGAAGTGCAAAGAGATTCGTAGCATACGAAACAAAGGAAGCGTAATTTCTTTTTCGTACGTCGTCTACAGAATGACAGACCTATGATCTATTTCGCGTTTCTATATTTCTTAACGTATATACAATTCAACATGTTTCCCTTTCATGTCAGGTGTCGCAGAAATATCAAAATATCCCCATAACACACGCAAAAAACCACATATATATATATGCATTCACACACATGCTTACATACATAAATGCATGTATCATATGTGGGTATGTGTGTGTAAGTGTGCGTGTGTGTGTGCGTGTGTGTGTGTGTTTGTGGTGTGTGTGTGTGTGTGTGTGTGTATGTGTGTGTGTCGGTTCTCGTTGAATTATTTGAGTTTTTCCTCTGAGAACATAGCTGCTTTCTAACGAAGATACGAATCTCCATCACTGATATATAGTTTTTAAGAAAATCATATTTTAAAATTTAGAAAAGTCTTGCATATATTTATTGTTACACTTGCAGTTTATTTCCTCCCTGAAACGCTTAAAGATGTCGCAGTCGAACTGCCGATAGACAGCCCTGGATTTGGGGAACTTCTAGATGCACAGCACCACATTGCTCGTAGTAGGTGTTCCAGATCATACGTCGTCTTCCAGGGACGTTCTTCTAATTTGAAGTGCCTTAGCCACTCGAAACATTGGGTATAACCCATTGTCTTGTTGCCGAAATATATTCAATATCGCTTCCCATGTGCAACGCAAAATTTCAAGGTGGCCCTTTGTCCCTGTCCATGACAAAAGAGCCAACGCAGACTACAGCATACACATGATGACAGACGCACAAATTTCACAACTTGCAAAATAAACAGAGCAATGTCTCTCGGCATACTGCCACATGAATGTCATTGCTAGCTCTCACTATGCACGCAACCGTGTGCTGCCATCGGTTGGTGCGCTACAGATGTAGTCCAGGATAATTTGTTGTGGAGACGTTTTTATTTTAGATGAGAAAACCATACATACCTGTCGAAAATTCTGATGAATCATAATATTTATGGAGTATATATCAATATATATTAAAAGAGTATATCATTTGACTTTAGAAAATACATGATGTATAACAGAAGCAAGAACAAAAATGCAGATCTCATACTATAATTTTTTGTTTTGTCCTGTGTGTGTGTTTGGGCATAGACATGTATATATATACATATGTATGTAAGTATTGTGCATGTATGTATGTGTGAATGTATGTGTGTGTATATATGTATGTACGTTTGGCTGTATGTTTCTAAACATGTGAATATATATATATATATATATATATATATAAACAAAGATAAATGCGATACAATAAAATTAATTATAATCGCCGGTGCACCAGTACACGCCATATATTATACATATATCATTACATTCAAGGCGAAGAGTGCACTAGATACACAATAGCTGGATAAATTTAGTGAGATGAAAATTAAAAACTTTTACAAACTTAACTTTTCTTATACTGCAGTTTCGCCAAATTCAGTAATAAAAATAGTATTTATTTACTCAGGCTGGCTCTTCAGTAAGATTCCTGTTAATGATGGGAAGACCATATCAATAGACCCATGTGCGTCTATCGAAATGCTCTTTCTAAACTATTCAAAACACTGCGCAGACTCAGAACAAACCCGACAAAATAGGGGATTGTGGTATATCGTCTAACGGTCAGAAATTTATCGAGAGAATATGTAAACAAAGATAAATGCGATACAATAAAATTAATTATAATCGCCGGTGTACCAGTACACGCCATATATTATACATATATCATTACATTCAAGGCGAAGAGTGCACTAGATACACAATAGCTGGATAAATTTAGTGAGATGAAAATATATATATATATTGTAAACACAAGACAAATGCATGGAGAATTTTATCATGGAAAACGTAAGATAATATTTTTACACTATTACCGGAGAAGCTATCGGTTTCGATCGCTTTAAGAAGACGATCTAATCATTCTGAATTAAAATAGTAAAACAAAATGAACAAAAGGTAATGAAACAAGATTTTCATGATATCATTTAAAAATTTGCACATGTTTTTTCATTACAAAGATCACAACTTACTCTATCTTGTTTCCTTCTGATTGTTACTGTGTAGCAGTGGACAGCAGTAGTGCTTCGCTAGTGAAAGTGATAGGAGATAGGGCTAAGTAATATATATCCATTTAAGCTTATTTTAACAAAGGATTTCGCGCAGGTGTTTGGGAAGGACATCACGCGTCACGCGTCAGGATGGCTGGTATACTCACTCAACTCTCTCGCTCACACACAAACACACAGACCCACAAATATATATAAATAATATTTTGGTTCTTTGGGTACTATTACGTACAATACACAAGAATATCAGGTATGTCTACTTTGTCGTACCGGGATGAGGGATTGGAATTTTTCTGCGTTATGTAATGCACTTTTAAAAAGTGGAGTACCTAAGGTACTAGAAGAGTTCTCCGTCGTAAAATAGAAATGCCTTCGAATGTGTGCACAGTAGATATAATTACACTAGTATATATCAAGTTATATAGTTATCTATATATATAGTTATATATATATATATAGTTATATATATATATATTATAATATATATATATATTATATATATATATATATATAATATATATTATATATATATATATATATATATATAATATATATATATATATATATATATATATATATAACTAAAAGGCAGCGAGCTGGCAGAAACATTAGCACGCCGGGCGAAACGCTTAGCAGTATTTCGTCTGCCGGTACGTTCTGGGTTCAAATTCCGCCGAGGTCGACTTTGCCTTTCATCCTTTCGGGGTCGATAAATTAGGTACCAGTTACGCACTGGGGTCGAAGTAATCGACTTAAACCGTTTGTCTGTTCTTGTTTGTCCTCTCTGTGTTTAGCCCCTTGTGGGTAGTAAAGAAATATATATAACTTATATATCAAATTATCTAGTTATGTCAAACCTTAGGATTCAACAACAAATGTATGTTTATTTAGAAATATTACTCCTGTTCACATTTGTTCAATTTCTGGTTCCGTCTTCCTCTAATATGTGTAACTTCAATAACGTTGCACATGCACATGTGAAAGGGAGATTTAAGGTATTGCGAGCGAAATACGAATTAGGATTTTAGTGTAACAATCAACTGGGGATTAACTCATAATATAAGACTATTACATTATAAATATTCATTGCACGTCTTAATTAAATTCACATTATCAAGCATATCTATAGTTACCTCATGAAATTAGCAATAAGGGTTAATTTACTAAGATAATATTTCACAAATGTAACAAATTTACATAAATTCACCTGTAACACGGGCTGTACTATTACTTGGAATATTGATGAATAATTTTCTACGCACATGTGCAAAACATTTTATGGTTCGTATGTACTTCTTACTTTGAATATAAAATAGAATGGTTCAAACAATAATACTTACTAAAATAGTTAGGTTTCTCAGGAGCTTTGTTCCTTGCTTTCCGCAAATTATCGCTTAATGTATGACTACTTATTAAACATTAAACTCTTTTGAGAGTTATAAACTTTCCTTCAACATTTATTACCTGTGATTTCAATAGTCGAAACTACTTATTTTTCAGAAAACATACAACGGGATTATATTGATTTATATATGCAGTATATTACTGCAACATAATAAAAATACGGTTTCTACTTACATTTACCTACACAGACACCCCACCTTCTAACTTGTAGCTCACCTTTCAAAATATATTTATTGTCGTTCTCATGTCAAAATTGTTTTATACTTTTGTTCGACAATAATTCATAAAATAGAGAGGTCGAATCTGGGTATAATCGTCTAGAAGATGCTGTTTCAAATGATTTATTGGTAAAAGGTTAAATATACTTACTCTTTATCATTTTTTTAATTTCTTGTTTGTGATTTGTTTCCATTACACGTTTGTTGTTGCGCAAAATATATTTTGCTTCAATAATGAACTGTAGTTGTAAAGTTTCTTTTCTTCTCTTTCCTTTTCTCAGTCACTAAAAAATCTTTTTACTTTTCTTTTTAATCAGATGGAGTCTGTAAGCAATCTATTTAACTGTGTTTTCTTACAATTCACAACTTTAGTCATGTCTAAAGAGCTGCTTGATAAATCTTACGTCTAGCTGAGTATATGCCAAATATATGTCCTTGAAAACAACAACAAAAATACAAATAAGACAAAATAGATTGTTGCTGCAATAATCTCATAAAAAAATTGAAGACAAGTAATTTTTTTCTTTAAATCTAGAGGGAAATAAAATTAAATTTACACTATATGTGTTTGACGTTTTCTAATGGCTCTAATTATTACTGTCACGTTCTACATTAGAATGGGTGACATACTTTATATGCATTCAAGTAGCTAATACACACCATTAACGTAGACTATTTCACCAAATTATTATATTCATGAATATTATACACTCATAGGTCTCTACAATAACCAGTACAATGATTATAGTACATACATGCGTGCATGTATATAAACATACATACATACTAACATACGTACAAATACGTACATACATCTATGTCTGTGTGTATGTCTGTCTCTCTGTATATATATATATATATATTTATGTATGTATGTATGTATGTATGCATATGTGTGTGCATAGACACACACAAGCTGGGCTGGTATTGTGAAGCATATACATATAGCCATTCAGATATCTATGTTAGCACACACACACATATAAATCAGAACCATTGCAACGGTGTAAGATGTGCGTGTATGTGTCTATATTTCTAACACAATTTGCAGGGTTTTGCGTGTGCCTACGCAATAAAGGGATAAGTGGTTGAGATTTTGCTTTCGTTTTCTAGAGACATATTACAAAGAAAAGTAATTGAGAAGCACACAAACACACACACACAAATACAGTTCTCATGTTATCAGCATTAGCTCTATGAAATATAAGTACACTGAACTCTAGAAAATTGCTATTTGTAATTCTACGGTGAAGTGAAATCTAAACATTAGAATGGGGCGGAGTGGCACAATGAGAAGTTTTTACTATATTTGTTACTTTGAGAAAATATATATAATTTATAAATGTTCACTACCTTAAACAAACTATATCAGCTAAGTATATGATCGCTAATGCATTAAAAATCGCCATAACATATACAGACCAGTATTTCAGAAATTATCACCGTTACCTTTGAACATATAAAGCACAAATTTAGTATTGTCCAATTGAGTGATCCAAGATAGAGGAAGTTTGCATCTTCAGTTCTCCAAATTTACATTTGAAAAGAGACGCACATACATCAATATTCATTGGAAAGATCAGAAATGCAACAAAAATATCAACTATCTAGGTCAAACTGAAAGAAGACCATGGGGTAATGGTAGAAGATACGAAATAATGAAAATTGACAAACTAAGAAAAATTCAACATAAAATATTTTCTAAAGATTCTTCACTATCTGCTTATGCATCATGAACTTAAAAAGAAAGAAAAATGATATAAGGCATTGCTCATTTTACCCAATTTTACACATCAGTCTTTGAAATTATAAAATTAAAGAACTATGCAATAGTGTGGGAGAAATCTGACTTGAACCCAATAGAGAAAAGAATATTGATTTTTGAACGAGAAATTATCCGGGTATTTTATCAGCAACCTCAATTACAATCGGGTTCAAAGTTGAATAAAACGTTCTTGAAAAGAAATTAGCTGTCAACTGACTATGTTCCAAAGTCTCTAAACTTTAGAAGCACCAACGATACTCACCACTTTTTACGTTTAAGGATGATGCAACAATAAGAATGATGAAGCAATACTTGCAACGTAATCATTTCAAACATATAAGGAGAAAATAACAAGAAATAGAAAATTTAATCCGCTCATTTTATCCCTGTTACTCATTTTGCTCGCTTACTAAAAATACGCTTTTGTGCATGTATGTATATACCCATATAAACAAACTCTCTGCCCACCCCAACTAGTATATATATATATAATTTTTTTTGCGTAATGAGATAAAAAAAAGACTGTGTAGATATTTGAACATTTATAGATAGAAGGTCTTACAGCTGTTTCCAGGATATTTATTAATTATATCCCTTCATCGGAGACGGTGTGAGAGGATGGTTATGTAATAGTTAGTATATATATATATATTTATATATATTTATATATATATATGTTTTTTAAAAATATGTGCTTTTTGCATATTTTGTGCTATCAAACCGAGAACGGTGTATGTATTTGTGTTGTAAATAATATGATAAAGTATGTTTATACTGGGTACAGGTGTGGAAACAAAGCTAAAATTAAATAAAAATACAAAGAGCTGAAGTACTTTTACAGAAGTTATGACATATCTTCCAGAAAGACAGTTCGTTTTCCAGTACTGTAAATGTATTTATATAACAGCCAAATACTTAAGAATACAAATGAAGTAGAAAAATAAAGATATAAAAAATGAAAAACAATTGCAAGTAAATGTAATCAATGCAGAAGTAGAGTGAAAGAAACAGTTAATTTGAAAAATAATCATGACACTGAGAAAAGCATGATACTAAGATTTCGCTAGTTAATAGAAAAGGATAGAATACTTAAATTATATGATAATAACCCAAAGAGAGAAAGGGAGACAGTGAGAAAAAAAAACGACGGAGAGAAAGAGAAAAACATTAATGAAAATTTATGGAATTTTTTCCAGAATAATCAATCGAGAGCGAGAGAAAATAAAGATAAAACTTACGTAGAAAATCTTAGCAATAACCCTTTCGTAAAATCTTTTCACTGAGATTAAATATTTGGTACACTCTTCAATGAAATATAAATATATATATTATATATATATATATTATATATATATATATATATATATATATATATATATATATATATATATATGTATATATATTGAGACCCCTTCGGTCACAACTGACCGTGGGATTGCATCTAGAAAGTTACCCTCCCGGGCACAGATCCGGGCAAGGTTGTTTATGGAAGACCAGCAGTCGCCCAGGCATACCGGCCTCCCCTTTCAACGCCACCAATGTTATCCAAGGGATGGGCAACAGCCGATACAGTTTGTCACTTGTGATGTTGCAACTGATTTCTACAGCTGAGTGAACTGGAGCAACGTGAAATAAAGTGTCTTGCTCAAGAACACAATACGCAGCCCGGTCCGGGATTCGAGCTCACAACCTCACGATCATAAGCTCGACATTCTAACCACTGAGCCATGCGCCTTCGCACACACGCACACGCACGCACACGCACACACACACACACACACGCACACGCGCACACACACACACACACACACACACACACACATATATATATATATAATATATATATATATATATATCGTCAGGTATTTTGTTTTACAAAATTGTAGTAACTATTATTCTCATTAATATATAATGATTACAAGTGGTCATTATTTTTATATAAGAGGAAAGATAGAAACATTCGAATCAGTGAAGTTGTCATCATAGTTTCCCCCCACCCCCGAAATCCCATGTTTAAAAGTAGGTTGAAACGCAAATTAAAGACACAGATATACAGATACGAATTACGGTAAATAGGCAAAAGGTCTAAAAAGAGGCATCGAAACATTCTGTTTGGATTAAGAAGCCACTAAATTATATTATCTATATCATCTTCATTTCAATTCATGCACTTTATTTGACTTAATGTCTAGATTACAGTAGGCTCTTTAATGTTTTCGTGTTCTTTCTTAATTTGGAAGTGTTTATGTAGTTCCTGAGATGAAGAAGCCATTTTATGAATATATATATTTATATTTATATTGCATTTTTATTAATATATTTACTTTAAGTTTGGCTTAGAAACGGAGACAGTTCAGACAGGTGTAGGTTTCTCGTGGATTGTTTTCTTTCCATTGATTAATGTTATTAAAGGTGTTATATGAGGTGGAACTCAACAGTTGTCACTCATCTTTCAGGTTTGATACGATAAATCATTAGTCAAATATAGTCCGATGCTATCGCCTATTCGCATTGACGCAGTTGTACCTAAACCAGAAACAGCTGTTAAGGTTTTATTAACACATTCCTCAAAAAACTTTATAGTTAATACATACACATATACATCCATATTCACACATTTGCTCCTATATGCTCCTGCACACACGCTTATCTATCCATCCTTCATTTTCTTGCCCATTATTTGTTGAAGGTTCATCTGGGTTTACACTAACGTCTCCTGTCGGTTGGTTCATCTTAAAGATTCCGTCTGGTGCTTATTTCCTGCAACATATCAATCACATCTTCATAGTGCCGGCGCTGTGACCTCCCAATGCAGAGTAGCGGCTCGACTGGGAGACATTCTCTGGCCTTCAGTTTGCACACACAATCGAGTAACGTTGCAACAGATATTCTATTATGGAACACTTTGCAGCTGCTTGATGGCATTTCTTTCGGCCATCAACCCAAATTTATGGCTATAGAATAGGCAAGATAACCGAATTGAAGAATTTGACATTTTCTTATTTGCCAACCTCCTGTCTTCTGAAATCAAGTGTTGACACTAGTGAGAGAGAGACAGAGAGAGACAGAGAGAGACAGAAAGAAAGAGAGAGTGAGAGACTGATAGATAGACAAATGGATAGACAAACAAATAGACAGATAGACAGGCAAGATACGTGGATAGATAGGTAGATAGATAGATAGATAGATAGATAGATAGATAGATAGATAGATAGATAGATAGTAGATAGATAGATAGATAGATAGATAGATAGATAGATAGATAGATACGTTGATAGATGTAGTAGATGGGTAAATGTGTTTGTGTAATTCGGTATATTCATTTTTGTTAATCATCCAATAATGAACGGTTTTGGGGAAAGAATATTCAAATATATTCTCGTCGAAGTATTTTTTGAAATTTTTCAAATGGTGAACACTTGATGGCATAAAAATAAATTGATGCGTTCCATTCATAACACACTACCAGTGAAACTAAACAGTAATAGGGAGAGAACCAACCTAATTATAGTATACATATATTCACACATACACACCACACACACTCGTGCGTGTGCACGCACACATCTATATGATTATAAAGTTTTCTTATCTAGTTTTTTTATTCATTTTTTATATTTAAGTGGACTCTATTATATGTTATTATTTTTCAAAAATTTTCACCATATATTTACAGACGTTACACAAACGGTTGCTTGCTTTACTCATTTTTTTTCCATGTAGGCGTTTTCAAGTGATCTTTGGGCAAGCATTATTTATGTTCATAATGCCACTTTAAAAACATCCGCATTGTAAAATTTCCTATATGTATATTTTTTTTTTCATAAACGAATAAACATTATATTCTATAACTTAAATCTTTATTCTACGTTTAGTTGATTCTACTATTATAATGAATATACAACACCATTTCATGAATTCAAGCTAATAATGAAATATGCTTTTACCAAACATGAAAGGGAATTGAATGTACACGTCAGAGGAATGAGTTTAGTAGTTCCTCCTTTCATCTAACTATATGCGTATACACACATGCAGACTCAAATACTATCTGAAATCAATTTTCAATTTTATTTCAATTATCGTTAATCTCTTTACATACATAAACACATGCATACACAAGTAAATGTGTGCGTATATATATATATACATACATATTATATATACATATATAAATATATATATATATATATATACATATATAATATATATATATATATGTATATATATATATAATATATATATACGTGTGCATATATATATATATTATATATATACATGTGCATATATATATATATATATATATATATATAGGCGTGTGGTGTGTGTGTGCACATGTATATATTGTATGTGTATATATATATTTATATATATATATATATGTATGTATATGTATATATATATAAATATATATATACACATGATATACACGTATATATACATGTATTTATCTATATATTATGTATGTGCATGTATAAATGTGGGTATTTGTGCGTGTATGTTTCTCTACGCCATTTTTAATGTTACATTTCATATTTATTTCACTCTACATTTGTATAATCTTTCATATCATAAAGTTTAAACATTTAAAATCACTAGTGTGCTATAACCCCTATATATGTACACATCACACACACACACACACACACACACACACACACACACACAAGCCCCCACACACGTACATAAAGAGGAAATTTGAACAAAAACAAGAGGTGCACTTCCTGATAACAATACGATAGTGATAACTTTTATGCTTTTGTGTATATGTATGAGCGTGCATGCCGACTGATCAAGCGCGCGCGCATGTGTATGTGTATGTATGCGATGGACAACGAACCATTGTTCATTCCGACAAGTATGAAATATGGAATAATGTGAACTTTCAGCAGCTGGAGGATTACTATGATTCCGAAAGAGTTTGGGAATAGAGTTCGTAATCATATGATATATTTTCTTTTTGTTGCATAGACTCTGATTTTAACCATTTAAAGATTCTGGATTTTCTTGTTAGTGGTTGTGAAGCATTTGTTTCTGTTTCTTGTAATATTAATTGTAATCTATAAAGCACGGCTTTAAGAGTTTACGTGACACCTATAGCGTAAGTCAATGGTTCCTAACCCGTTTCTTTAAATGAGTTTCGCCACGGACGCATTTTAAAATACTTATCCTTACATACGCACACGCACACACACACACACATACATATATATATATATATATAAATATGTGTGTGTGCATTTATGAATATATATAAATACATACATACATATATATATATAAATATTTTTGTGTGTGCATTTATGTATATATATATATATATATATATATATATATATATATATATATATGTGTGTGTGGTGTGCATTTATGTGTATATATATGTATGTGTATGCATATATATACCTGCCCCTGGGTGGCATGGGCATGTATAGCTGTGTGGTAAGTAGTTTGTTTCCCAACCAGATGATTCTGGTTTCCGTCCCACTACATGACATCTTGGGCTAGTGCCTTGTGCTATAGCCTCGGGCCGATTAAAGCGTTGTGAGTGGATTTGGTAGAGGGAAATTGAAAGAAGCCCGTCGTATGTATATATATATATATATATGTTTGTTTTCAAGCCATCCCTGGCTCATAGGGCCGGTTTCCTTGGCGTATAGGTTCCCCACCTGGACGGGACGCCGGTCCGTCGCAGGTGAACTTCAAGCTGCTAGAGGAAAGAGTGAGAGAGAATTGGGGCGAAAGAGTCAGCAGAAGTTCGCCATTAACTTCTGCCGGTGCCGCGTGGAGCTTAGGTGTTTTCGCTCATAAACACACACACCACCCGGTCTGAGATTCGAACCCGTGATCCCTCGACCATGTTCCTACTGCTCTAGGCCATGTGCCTCCCCCCGCACGCACACACACACGCAGACACACACACACACACATATATATATATATATATACATGAAATTCTGAATTTAGCTCACGGTCCCCCACTACAACCTTTGCGGACCCCAGGTTGGGAATCACTGCCGCACACTATGAGGATGAGAAATATTTACAGATATTGTGATGAACCTGTATGACTCTGCATTAATGCTTCTACATCCTTCTTCTAGTCAAAATGGATATACACGTTTAGGTACGTGTCTGTGTATGCATATCTTCGAATCTATATTTTCAAATATTCTTTTCTACTCTAGGCACAAGGCCCGAAATTTTGTGGGAGGGGACCAGTCGATTGGATGAAAGGATGAAAGCAAAATCGAATGGATTTGCAAATATCGAACAAGGGATTTATTATACCATGCTGCAGTTATTCCAGACTAGTGTTTCCAATGCTGATTGTGCCTAAACTCGTGCGAACTACTCGCATTTTCCTTCTATCATACAATAGATAAGAAATCTGAGAAATGAAGCACATCCTGTGTTTTTCTCTGTTTTCAAGCCTTTCATTATTCTTTCGAATTCCTTATTGTTGAGTGTAGAATCACAATCACTTAAGTATTCATATGTTCTCCCCATTTATCTATAAAAGGAGCGTGCATTCATTTAAAACCTAGTACTTGCTGACGTAAAAATATTTAAAAAGACATTGTTTCACCATCTTGTTATGAATTTCTACTCGGTATAAATAAAGTCCGGGTGTGTAAATCTTCGGCCCAATATATTCTCAGATATCTTCTCAATTCAAATGTGAGAATTGTAGCATAACAATCTGTGTGGAATCTCTCAGATGGGCTCCAAATATATATAAAGCTAGCTTTGGCACAAGTATGCATGCGTTGAATCTTATTTCGGACTATATAAAGACAGACTCAATCTTGTTCATTGAAGATGCATCTACATACACGCTAATACAACGAATGTCTGTAATACACACCTCAAGGTGCAAAGAAGATCCATTTAACTATTTGTTTTTCCAGTTAATTTATATCTAACATTCTCCTACAGCAATTCTGTTCTGCTTGCAACAGTTTTAAAGAAATGTCACATTTACTATGTGAATCAATAACGCAGAAATCACGTCTGCATGCTACTGAGAGTTTTTTGTTTTATTTCATTTTATTTGATCAGAGTTTCTGAAAAACAAGTCGGATTATGATAAAATAAGTTTGATCGCTCAGGAAATGTCATTTTCGCTAGTTACAGTGACTCCCCCAGATTCTTTCTCAGTCGGATATGTTTCTTGAAGTGATATGGATATGCATGTAAAATACGTGAGAATTCTTGTTTGGCCGTGTACATTTTATAAGATCTATTCAATTAAATAATATAATTAATATTATGAATACTTTAATTGAACTTACACTCGTGCTTCCATTGTGCATATATATATACATATATAAGTGAGCGTATTTGTTTGTGCGTGTGAATGCGTGCGTGTGTGTGCGTGTGCATTTGTGTGCAAATAATTGATGCGTTGAACATAATCACTCTTGCATTCATTTGGATGGAAGTATCAGTGGTCTGGAATGAATCGTTGTAAAAATGAATGACCGGAAGTGATCATGGATGAAAGAGTTTTTTAAATAGAATTACAGACAAATACACACACGCATGTATATATATGAATATATTTATGTTTATGTATATATACATGCATATATATATATATGCATGTATATATATAAAGAGAGAGAATGAGAATGATATATATATATATATATATATATATAGAGAGAGAGAGAGAGAGATAGACAGTTATGCATAAATAAGTATGTATTTGTATATATGATTAATGTCTATGTATATGTGTATAGAGAAAGTTTAGAAAGTATGTGAAATCACAAAAAATGTTTTGGAGTTCTCAAAATACAATAATAAGTTGTGAGTACGAATTCTTCATACGAGAAATGTATTGATCACGTATTTATCCCTGATCTATGAAGCTTAGCCCTACAGAAATTGCACGATTATTATATTAGCCTATATATTTCTATTCTAAATTTTACCATTCCTTGCCAAGTCGGCCTTGCAGCTATTGAAGTATCCGTATGTTTTAGTTATTATAATTTTAGCCGCAGTTCAGTTTAATTATTTTATACAACCAATACAGCTTGACTTCTGATGGGACTTTCCAGATCATTGCTGGTTATAATGAAATATTTATATACATATATTTGGTGTATTTCAAAAAAAATATTAGCCATTGCAATATCATATATTGCTGAAAATTTGCAACAAATTATATATTCTTTCATATTATTAGTTCAGTTATATTTCACAACTCCCTTTTTTCTCTAGTTAACAATAAATGAACGAGCGTTGTCTTCTTACAAAACCTATTTGCTATTTACCGGTGGTACGCAGAATAATTGAAGCAAAAAAAAAGACAGCATTAAAGATAAAAAAAACTTCGATTTATATAGATATGTTTATGAAAATAAGTAGAAAAATCACGTATTCACTTATTTTGAGTGTGATTCTTCTAACATCTATTGCTTATATTTTATTTTATATTTCGGAGCAAGAAAAACATAATGCTGATATTTTACGACTTGCGTTCTATCACGATGCTACATTCAGAAAAAAATAAAACAGAGATACGTAATGATTTTTCTCCTTGGATACAATACATACATGCAACGCATCCATTTATTACGATATAGAAAAACACAGAATACATACTACTAAAAATAATAAAAAAGAATGAGTTGAAAGATAGCCAATAATAAATTTGCAAAGATCTCCCATAAAAAAATAAAGGAATATAAAGAAAGACAACAACTATGTGGAATAAGATTACTGTCTCTATGTTTCCTTATATAATTCCCTCAACAGTTTCGTGAAGTGGCTTTTTTTTTTCTTTTGCAACGTATAACATTAACACGTCCGTTACAGGCTTGAAGAAGACTTTTCGGTTCGTTTTACAATATTACATGAGAATTTTGCCTTATTTTTTTACGCTTATCTATGCTCCACTGCCGTGTTTAAAGAAATACTTTATTCAGTAGTAGTAGTAGTAGTAGTAGCAGTAGTAGTAGTAGTAGTAGTAGTAGTAGTAGTAGTAGTAGTAGTAGTAGTAGTAGTAGTAGTAGTAGCAGCAGCAGCAGCAGCAGTAGTAGTGGACGGGAAATTATTATTCGATAACAATGACGCTCAGTTGTGCATGGTGCTTGATTTTATTGAACTGGAATTGAGCAAGGGCGAAGATTTTCTCAGTGTTATTTGAACTCATAAACGAAGACAGCTGGGGAAATACAGCTAAGTATATATATCAGACGTGCTAAGGATTCAGCCAATTCAGAGTTATTGTAATAGCAACAACAAAAACAACAACAATAACAACAACAATAATAATAATAATAATAATAATAATAATAATAATAATAATAATAATAATAATAATGATAATAATAATAATAATAATAATAATAATAATAATAATAATAATAATATGGGATATGCCGATACACACAGATATAGTTGTCAGAGATCATGAAGAAAAAAATGCTTTCTAATTGATATATCAATACCGGCAGATGACAACGTGTCTCTATAAAAAATGGAGAAACTTTCAAAATACAAAGACCTGCAAATGGAGGTAACCAGAATGTGGAATCTAAAAACAGAAACAATTCCTATCATAGTAGGTGCATTAGGCATGATAAAAAATATTCAGACAAATACATAACAAAAACACCAGGACTTACAAACACATATAACATACAGAAAATTGCACTACTAGGCACTGCACACATCCTACGCAGAACACTTTCCATACAATAACCATCACAGCATCACAACAAATCACAGCACATACCCACGACACACAGAGCTGCGCTCGGTAGTGAAGTGAAAGCACGCTATAAAAATAAAACTACTGAATAATAATGGTAATAATAATAATAATAATAATAATAATAATAATAATAATAATAATAATAATAATAATAATAAGATCTTGAAATAGAAATCAGCAAAATGTGGAAGCTGAAGACTAAAACAGTGCCCTGGGAATGATAGCAAAAGGGGCTGATAGCTACCTAACTCAGATACCAGGAAACCCAAAAATGGCAGAAGTTCAAAAGATAGTGCTCATGGGAACTGCTCATATCCTACGCAAAATACTCTCTATGTAACCTCAAGGTTTAAAACAACCATAATTTTCGGTTTAAAAAAAAAAAAAAAAACTTTTTTTTTAGACATTCATTAGTACAACATCCCCACCCCCCAAATATATGGCACACTAGGCATAACAACAACATGAAATTCCAACCCTGTTGTCTCTTGAGGTATCTGGGTGAGACTTGGAGCCAACTTGTACAAATATAAAGCAAAAGTCAAACATAGAATAATAATAATAATAATAATAATAATAATAATAATAATAATAATAATAATAATAATTATTATTATTATTATTATAACAACAACAAAGATAGTAATAATTTTTAGTTCTATTCTTATTTCTTTACTGCCCACAAGGGGCTACACACAGAGGGGACAAAGAAGGAAAGACAAATGGATTAAGCCGAATTATATCGAACCAGTGCGTAACAGGTATTTCACCGCGAAAGGATGAACGGCAAAGTTGATCTCGGCAGAATTTCAACTCAGAACGTAGCGGCAGACGAAATACCTATCTCTTTATTACCCACAAGGGGCTAAACATAGAGGGGACAGACAATGACAGACATAGGTATTAAGTCGATTACATCGACCCCAGTGCGTAACTGGTACTTAAAATATCAACCCCGAAAGGATGAAAAGCAAAGTCGACCTCGGCGGAATTTGAACTCACAACGCAACGGCAGACGAAATACAACTAAGCATTTCACCCGGCGTGCTAACGTCTCTGCCAGCTCGCCGCCTGTTTTTTTAGTTCCATTCTTGATCATTCCAAGTGCTCCTGGTATTATACCCATCTTGAGTTGCCAAATTTTTCGATTTCAATCAGCATATCTTTATATTATCTGTGTTGAACCTCTGTTACCGGGAAATCATGATCACAAGGTATGCTCATGCGAATCAATAAACTGATTTTATTGTTTTACCTTCCTAGCTCAATGTGAAAAAGATGGTCTTAACTGGTATGTCCCACGTACTGAGAACAACATTGTCGCTGTGTAGACCCTTACCTTTTCTCCCTTTATTTTCTAAATTCTTGCTTTAGTTTTTGTTTTCCTTCTTTCAGTTTTCTCTAATTCTTTCTTGTCCCTTATTTTCTATCGTATGATTTTTTAAATGAACAATCTGGTGTGTTTACTTTAAAGGAGTACCAATGTAAACAGTGAATTCCTTTGCCCTTGGTGACGAGAAGACATTCAGCAAGAAATGGAAACAAAATTAATAGAAGATAATGATAATGATAACAACAACGACAACAACAATAATAACAGTAATAATAATAATAATAATAATAATAATAATAATGATACTAATAATAATAATGATAATAATAATAATAATAATAATAATAATAATAATAATAATAATAATAATAATAATAATAATAATAATAATAAGTATGTGGCCCGTAGCAAACAATCTGATGTCGACCAGAAACACACGCATCAATTGTTACGAAGCTCAGTGCTAAAAACGGAGAGTGAAGGTTTCATATTATAGTCTCACGACCAAAGCTTATTAACCCGGAACTACCAATAATAGGTATGTAACTTCTAATTTTATATACGTAAAGGAACAATAAACATCATCAAATAGATGGCATATAGATCAAATGAGTTTAATGTCGTTGTACAAGAACAACATCGTACATCTGTAGAAATAGTGGAAGTGATGCTCATTTTCTATGGATATATAGATAACATATATACTATATGCGGAGGAATTCGTAGGACAATGATGTACATTTCGTTTGACAATCCTGCATTAGGTTTTACATTTGACTAGCCATCGAATTTTATCTGCTTCAAGTTAAAGTTGAATAATAAGAATGTGAAAATTACACCCGCTTCTAAGCACATGACGTATGATGTAGGAAATGGCTTCACATGATAACATAGCGATAACAAAGTGAGATAAACAATGTTGAAAGCATGAAGTGTTTGTAGGATAATGTAAACATTCAAGTACCAAATCCTTTGGTTGGTCCTTGGTGTGGTGCCCGTATAAATAATAAACATAAATGGCGTTTAATATTTTCGACAGCTAATTCAGTAGAATTTTATTAATATGCTCTCTTATACACTTTTACTCTTTTACTTGTTTCAGTCATTTGACTGTGGCCACGCTGGAGCACTGCCTTTAGTTGAGCAAATCAACACCAGGACTTATTCTTTGTAAGCCTAGTACTTATTCTATCGGTCTCTTTTCCGAACACTCAGCTACGGGGACGTAAACACAACAGCATCGGTTGTCCAGCGATGTTGGGGGGACAAACACACACACACACAAACATATACACATACATATATATATATATATATATATATATATATATATATATATATATATATATATATATATATATTCGACGGGCTTCTTTCAGTTTCCGTCTACCAAATCCACTCACAAGGATGTGGTCGGCCCGAGTCTATAGTAGAATCGACCGCACTATTTAATTTTCAAAGCCTAGTACTTATTCTGTCGTTCTCTCTTTTTTTCTGAACACCTAAGTTACGTCGACGTAAATAAACAAATAACAGTTGTCAACCGTTGGGGTGGGTTTACAGGCACAGAAATACACAAACACGCAGACGCAGACACGCACAGAAACACACACAAAAGCACACAAATACATATGCATACTACGGGCTTCTTTCAGTTTCCCCCTACGATAACCACTCACAAGACTTTGGTCGGTCCGATGCTATAGTAGAAGACACTTACCTAAGGGAGGTGCTAGGCTAAGCTGTTCAGATTTAATCCTCTATGATTTCTACATACATACAACATATTCTCTTTTACTTGTTTCAGTAATTTGAGTGCGGCCATGCTGGAGCACCGCCTTTAGTCGAGCAAATCGACCCCGGAACTTATTCTTCGTACGCACAGTACTTATTTTATCGGTCTCTTTTGCCGAACCGCTAAGTGACGGGGACGTAAACACACCAGCATCGGTTTTCAAACAATGCTAGGGGGACAAACACAGGCACACAAACATATACACACACACTTATAAATATACACATATACGACAGGCTTCTTTCAGTTTCCGTCTACCAAATCCACTCACAGGGCATTGGTCGGTCCGAGGCTATAGTAGAAGATACTTGCCCAAGATGCCACGCAGTGGGACTGAACCTGGAACAATGTAGATGGTTAGCAAGCTACTTACCATACAGCCACTCCTGCGCCTATGCATACATTCATACATTTCTGCTGTGTGCATGAGTACTAAGTTTTAACGTTTTAACTTGCTTCGACTGTTTAGAGCTAGCAAGGAACGCATGTAACATGTGATTATCACATTGGCAATGACAGAGAAAGTAATCATCGTAATACCTGCTCAGAGGCCAACGTGAAGTTGCAGAAAGTGTATTACATGGAGATATTTCTCTACTTCCCCTCCCCAAGCTTTCAGCTATATTTCATCAACTCTTAACCTTCACTTGCCCTAGGGCGCTGGGTGTGTCCCGGCAAGTGATTGCATCAAAGATGCAGATTAAAAGTAAATGACAATAATAATAATAAAATCATAGGTATGTTACTTCTAGTATTATATATGTAAAGAAAGAATAAACATCATCATATAGATGGCATATAGGTCAAATGAGTTTAATCAGACATGTCGTGGTACAAAAACAAAACCTAGCCTTGTACATCTCTAGAAGTAGTGGAAGAGATGCTCATTTTCTCTGTATATATAGATAACATATATACTCTCAAGGATACGAGTAGTTCAGACGTGTGCAAGATGGCCTCAAAATGTCGATAGAGAAGAACGTTGTGGGAGACATGAAACTAGAAGATCTGAGGAAAACATTACAGCTGTAGGGAAAATTGTCGAATCACCATCCGTTATATATCAGAGGATGTGCAGATTACTTATGTTTCAGTCCAGTCCATTATCACAGAAGATTCTGCGCGTGAGACGCGTGTCTGCCAAGTTTGACCCAAAACTGCTTTCAGCTGACCAAAGAGAAACTCCGGTTTCATTTGCTCAATATCTCCTTGGCTGTGTCGAGAACGATGAAAACTTTTTCAATAATTTGCGTCGGCCTCTGAGCAGGTATCACCAAGCTATTGGCAAATTTATGGTAGACTAGAATTAGAAATAGAACTAGGGTAGTTATGATATTTAGTGGGACATTCCTATATACGGGTGGAAGGTGTGAGTTAAATATGTAACTACTAACAGTATCGCCCGGCGTTGCTCGGGTTTGTAAGGGAAATAACTATATAAGCATTTTTAGAGAGTTATAGCTAAAAAATAGCAAAACAATGCATTAAAAATGGAAAAGAAATGATGGTAAATTTTTTTTTAATTGTTGACTCATTGTAGACATTTTTAGAGAGTTACTTCCCTTATATAATGGCGAAAAAATGCATTAAAATGCATTTTAAAATCGTAGACTCATCGTAGACGCGCGCTAATACCCAGAAAGGCTCGATATGAATCACGACTATAAGATACCCAGTTTGGGTTAAACTGCACCGCAAAATGTGGGAGTAGTTACGAATCTAAATCGTAGGAGACAGACAGCACACAACCTCACTTTTATATGTAAAGATTTTCTGCTCAAATTTCTCTGTCATTGTCAATGCGACGATTACACGCTATAGACGTTCCCTCAAAGCACTGCTGTAAACAGCAAAAGTGAGCTAGAATGTTAAAACGTAGTGTGCATGTACAGCAGAGTTCAAGGTCACTCTTTTCCAAGCGGCTTCTCCCTGTGTGCTTAGGCTTCGTTACTATGGCAACAATTCAGATACTTACTGATAAGACCACGTATGTGTATATATGTGTGGGTGCGCGTTTGTATGTGTGTTTGTGTGTGTGTGCGTGTGTTTGTGTGCGTGAGAGAGAGAATGAGAAAGAGCATGTGTGCATGTGTAAATATATTCATATGTATGCGTTTACATGTGTGTGGCTCAGTGGTTAGAGCGTCGAGCTTACGATCGTGAGGTTGTGAGCTCGAATCCCGGACCGGGCTGCGTGTTGTGTTCTCGAGCAAGACACTTTATTTCACGTTGCTCCAGTTCACTCAGCTGTAGAAATGAGTTGCGACGTCACAGGTGCCAAGCTGTATCGACCTTTGTCTTTCCCTTGGATAACACTGGTGGCGTGGAGAGGGGAGGCCGGTATGCATGGGCGACTGCTGGTCTTCCATAAAACAACCTTGCCCAGACTTCTGCCTCAGAGGGTAACTCTCTAGGTGCAAACCCATGGTCACTCATGACCGAAGGGGTCTTTTTTGTGTGTGTATATTTGCCTGTGTGTATCTATACGTATGGGTATTCTTGTGCTTTTCAATAGCCAGATTTTGATAACCAGTGTTCACTGGTTTACGGCCCCGTAAGTAGCTGTTCGGCAAAATGATGTCGATAGAATAAGTACTATGCACTAAAATAATAAACTGGTGTCGATTTGGTTAATTAAAACCGGAGAAGAATGCATCAATGTGGTGCTCCAGCATGGCTACAGACTAATGACTATAACAAGAAAAAGTAACGATAAAATAAACGACTGATTGGTTTCGAGTCACTCAGTAAGTGAATGTATGATTATTTTAAACAAGCATGTATTACGGTGGATTGTTAGACGGAAGCTGAAAGAAGCCCATCGTATATGTATCCGTATATGTTTATGCATGTATATATATGTATATATATATTATATATATATATATATATATATATATATATATATATATGTAGGTCCCGGGTTGAGTCGGGGTTAACCACAGTAAATAAGGTACTCAATACATAGCAGAGTAAATTAAATATATTATTTTATAGAGGAGCTTCTACATGAGCTTCCTGATGATTTCTTTTGAATGAAACAGTTCTAGTCCTGTAGAAGCTCATTCTATAAAATAAATATATATATATAATATATATATATATACACACACATATTCATGCATTTGTGCCAGTCCATGTCTGTGTGTCTGTATTTGTCCCCCAGCTTAGCTTGACAACCGATGTTGGTGTATTAACATCTCCGTAACTTTGCGGTTCGGCAAACGTGACCGGTAGAATAAGTACTTGGCTTACAAACAATAAGTACTTGGCTTCATTTGTTCGAATAAAGCAGTGCTCCAACATGGCCGCAGTCAAATGACTGAAACAAATGAAAGAATAAAAGAAAGTATATATATATATATATATATATATATATATATTATATATATATATATATAGACTTATATACACACGCATACACACACATATACACACTTATATATATGCATATATATATATATATATACGTGTACACACTTTGTATGTATAATTTCCAAGTATATTTAAATTAGAATTTATATAATAATATAACGTTCTTATACACACGCGCTTTCATAACTACGCTGTTATGAAGTTTGTTTGGTATTTGGGGTTTTGATAGTTTAATGTGGATATTATTAGTGAATATGTGCTATATAAATATAAGAGATCAAGAATCGTACACAACAAATTTTGAAAATAAAGTATAATATAGGTGTCGTTTATATGAAGATCAAAAGGCTGCCATATTTTATAAACGGCAAGACACCATTTATATAGCCATTGTATGTATTTGACCTCAATGTTTTTATTCTCAGGAGCAATCTACATATATACACTCACACACATAGCCACATATACATTACTCAGTAATGATATATATATATATATATATGTGTGTGTGTGTGTGTGTTTGTGGGTAATGTATGTTTGTATATTTATTATGTGTATACATGCATACATGCATTCACAATTATATAAATATATACGCATATACACGTATATAGATATATATATTCTCGCGTGTAATATAATTTAGTAAATTGAGGATGAAAGAGTAGTACCAAACGAAGATGTTTGACCTCACATTTCTGATGGGTCCCCTTAAAACTTTGCATAAAATTGGAATTTTGAAGCGTATATGTTGCCATTGCGTGAATTCACTCAATGTAGCTAGACAATTGCTGTATCAGACGCATGGAATAATGTTTGATTGTATTATGCACGAATTCCTGCATACTATTCGAAACAAAATAATAGGAAAAGCGGAGAGGAAAGCATTGAAGTCATTGTTGAGAAATCGGGTATTTAGATCGATTTTATCATCTAATGCGCCAACGCATTCCTAGTAGTTGGCTGCTAGCCACAGCAGATCACGTTCTGCTTCATAATTCTTATCTAGATATTAGCCTATGTAACGAAAAGATATACATACATAAATATATACGTACGTATATTCATTATTAAATAATATATATATATATATATATATATATATATATATATATAATATATATATATATATATATGCATATACATTATATTATATTATTATATATATATTATATATATATATATATATATATATATATACATATATATATATACATATATATAATATATATATATATATATATATATATATATATATATATATATATATATATATATATATATATATTAACGAAATTATTAGTAATATTGAAATTATGAACAAGTGAAGAAAAAAACATACACAATTTATAAATCTCGACAATTAAACTAATATACAAAGCTTTTTGTATTTATAAAGTGATAAATCACTGAAAATATTTTAATATATTGATGCACTGGAGCCTAAGTTAAGTAGCCCAGGGGCGTGTTTTCTGAGTAAGTGAGTCCAACAAACACAATATATATGCATACATACGTAAATACATGCTTCAATACAAGCATCGATATGTAGATATGTATGAGCTTGTGTTTGTGTGCCCCACAGTAATATATATATGTGTGTGTGTGTGTTTTAATCTTTGCGATTTTCTGTAAGTTAATGAATGCATCTGTTTTATCTATCAGCAATATTATAGATATTCAACGCCGGAAATATATGTAAAAAAAAATAACATGCATTGTCATAATAGCAGATTCATGGACTCCATTACAGGATGATATAGCTGTGTGTGTGCGTGTATGATTGTGTGTGTCTGTGTGTGAGTGTTTGTGTGTGTGTGTGTGTATATATATATATATATGTATGTAAGTATATATGCATATATATATATGTACGTATAAGTATATATCTATTCATCTCTCTCTCTCTTTATGTATATATATATATAGAGAGAGAGAGAGAGATAGATAGATAGATATTTATACGTAGATATATATACACATAAATACATATCTATCAATATTTATTTCTATGTAACGAGGTATCTATAGATTTCGGTATATGTGTGTGTGCGTGAGTGAGTCTGTGTGTATGTATGTATATATTTGTATGTATATATGTATGTATGTATGTATGTATGCATGCATGCATTCATGCATGCATGTATGTATGTATGTATGTGTGTATGTATGTATGCATGTATGTGTGTATGTATGTTGCTGACATGAACAGAGTCTGCTTGCATGAATATGAGTACGTTTGTTTACATGTGATGATACGCAAGCATTTATGATAATTTAATTTCGTCATTATCAAAAACTATCTATCAATAAGACAATCATTTCCTGAAATGCCTGTCTTAATGGAGAGATATATATAAATCAATATATGTATATACTGTCATGCATTTTACCCATATACTTTGTTATTACTTAACTATCGCCATGTACAAAGATACATGACATACGTAAGCACAAGCGCACACACATAGATATAGACGCTCTCTCACTCTCTCACACATACAGATGTGTGTATGTATGTATATATATATATATATATATATATATTCATAGAAACATACATGCATACATAATCCATGCATATATATTTATATCTGAGTGTGTGTTTAGGTGTGTGTGTAAAAATCTTCATGTTTTGGATCTTGCTTATTATCTAATAAAGTATTAGGCTAACTTATATCTTCCATTTCCAGATGGCCGTATATAGCCATATCTATGGAATCATGTTTATAATAATGCACAGGATGAAATATTTATGATAAAGCTGTACAATTTATGGTACACATTTGTATTTTCTTGCAATTTGTTCTATTTCCTAGTCAAATCCCATCGACTCCACTATGATATTCCATCTCTGTTTCAATCTACTACTAATCGAATGGTGAATCTGTTTTGTTGAAATACACATATCTCCTTATAAGCGACATTATATTATATCATTATTAGTGATTGTAGTATACCTCAAACGTCATTTCTTTGTATTTCTGGGGTTTATCGAATCAATGGCACCATTTTTAGTCACTGTAAAAGCTTATGTTCACAACAACGCGAATTAATCTAGCAACTACACCGTGGACGATGAAGATAAATCTTTTAGAATATACTCTAATACATTTAACACACTCAGAAACTTGATATCTTAAAGTAGGCTCTTTCGAGTAATTTGTGAGGAGCGAGAGAAAGTGAAACAGAGAACGAGATGCGGTATTTATGTGCATCGGTGATTATTCTTCGAGCAAACATGATGAAGACTCGCAAATGATTCTACAATTACTCCCGTTTGTTTTATGAATCGTACATTGATCAAACTCCTGACAAACAATCTACACTAGGCAGTTACTCTTTAATAGAATTATTTTTCTTCTTTTTGTTTCATGTGTGCATATGCACAACATGAGTTGAAGTTATATCACAGGCATTCCAAATCGAATTTTCGCCTAAGATTTGCTCAGATGTGGACTACAAACGACGTATAGAAGAAATAACGTTGTAAATCGTTAAAAGCACACAAACATATGCACCCACGCATTTATATTCACACCCAAGTACACACATAAGCATATATATTATATATATATATATATATATATATATATATATATATATTGATCGTTAGCCTTTAAACACCTTTTTTTTCTTTCCTTGTATTCTGTGTCCCTTTCTGTACAAGAGCGTAGGCTCGAAGCGTAAAAGACTTTCTTTTCCTGAGCGTTATACTAATACATCTGTTTGTTTTGTACACCACCTGTCTTCGTCTTTTGTTTTTTTCGTATATATATATAAACGTAAGAGTTTGTTTGTGGTTACATACAATACATACATACATATATTTACTTCCTTCCCGAGATGCACAGGTCCAACTGCTCCATCGCTTCCATCTACGACTGCCCACCGAACTTATCTCCAAGTATCTTCACAAAATTGCCGCCCCTTTGGTGGCTTCCCTCCCCTCTCACATGCACGACACCAACAATGGTCTCCGTTTATTTACCTCTTTCTCCTTCCTTCCTGCTCGCTCTTGACTCTTGTTCATTCTTGATATTAAATCTTTATACATGGTGAATCCAGGTAATGGAAGTCTTTTTGTTCTCAAACACATTCTGGAACTTCGTCCAGACCCTCAGTCCGACACTTTTAATTTTCTTCGTTTGGCTAAGTCCATATTCTCCATCAACTGCCTCTCGTTCCCGGGAAAATTTTATAATCAGATCTTTTTCGTTGCCATGGTAGCGATAATGCTTCCCAACAATGCGAACCTGCTCGTTGGATATGTTGATGACCGAATATTGTCACGGTTTCGTGGTCTACTCCTGAGGTATTTGGTCGTTATATCGACAATTGTATCAACACGACCTCCCTCTCCCGTGGACATCTTGACTCCTTTCTCTCCTTCGTTCTTCCATCATGACATCGATTTTTCTTGCATTGTCTATAAATCTCTTGTTAAGTTTCATGACATTTGTATTAGTATTCATCACTCCTCTCTTACCATCTCCATCCACTTCAGACACAGAGACCTGCACCCCTTTCTCAACTTCTTTTCCTCCCAACCTACCCAAGCCGAACTCTCTGTCCTCTGCTCCCTTTACTCCGTCTACGTCGGCTCTGCAGTGACGACTAAGATTTTGAAATCCAGTTTCTATGTTTGTATGCATATATGTATATATGAATGTATGCATATTCATATTTACTATAACACGTGCATCCGAACTGCTACAATCTCTCAATACCAGCATTCACCTTGAAGCGAACTCGAAATCTGTAAAATCATAAGCATATTATACCACGTGAAGAAACTCTTTTGTACTCTGCATTCCATCTCGTGTTATTACATCGTTCCCGCCTACTAGGGAGCAGTGTAACATGAAGCCGAAACGAGTGTTATGACTTTCATATATATATATATAATATATATATATATAATATATATATATATATAATATATATATATATATATATATATATATATATATCACTGGTGATCTAAACGAATAGTACGCTGGGTAACTGGTGTGTAACGGATTATCGGGTTTCCAAGCTCGTAACTGAGACCTTAGCTATGGATTTGTATTAGGTTTCCTATTTAGCAAATATAAGATTAAATAATGTATATGACTTGGGATGATTGCTATGATTCGGCGATTGATTCCTCTTTCAAACACACACATGTACACACACACACGTACACACACACACGTACACACACACACACTCACAGGGAGAGAGAGGCAGGCAGATAGCCAGACAGATAGACAGACAGATAGATAGAGAGAGAGAGAGAGAGAGAGAGAGAGAGATGCATACCTGCACACATACACAAACACACATATATATATTCACATGGATACATATATCCATGCATACATATATGTATGCATATATAATAGCTACTGACTCAAAGCCGAAGAACAGCATCTCTGGCTAATATCATACTATACTTTCGTTAACAACCCGTGAAATCTCAGAATCTGTGATACATCATTTCACTGCACTTAGAAACCATTCCATCTTTGCACATCATTGCATCGATCTATGTTCCTTGATACGACGCTTGGCGCTTCCAAGCCACTGATGGAATTAAAACACTTCTACACTTACGTCATGCTGTGCAATATTCTTTTAATTTTAGTTTGATCTGACGAATCCATTTCAGATACCCGCAATGGAAATAAATAAGCGACCAAGTTAGCCATCTCTTTCGACAAGACAATCACCCATTTCTTTGAACACGCTTTCAATATCTGTGGCTAATTCAGGAGTTTCGAAAATATCTGCTGTATCCTTTAACGGGTATCGATCAAAACAATTTTTCACAAGTTGTTTAACATATTTCAAGAGTTCATATTCAATGACAAAATTTACAGACATAAAATGCTGCCTTTATTTGTTTGAAGGTCTACTCGTTCGTATCATTCTATGGATATTATTATCTTTCATGCGCACACAGTATCAAGTCCAATTTTATCGGTGCTTGTGTTCCAGTAATTGATTGCTCAAGGTCACGACTGCCCGAAATATCTCCGTGGTTGAAGTCCAGTACGACCAGTTGAAACTTTGAAAACAATTTGAGATCCTCTGATACTGAAAGTACTTACCTTGATACTTATATAGGATGCATTATTTTTATGCGAACATTAAAGTGAGATAATGCACGGGTATGTAACACAGCAACGTTTGTCAACTTAAGAATCCTATGTGAGGCATCACACTTGTGAGTTGCAGTCTGAAGTCTAAAAGATATTTCGTCTCCGAATTTAGCGAAAATTGTGGCATGGTGTGGCCAAATATTTCAGGCATCTCGAGTTATATAATAATACTTTCTACTATAGGCGCAAGGCCTGAGATATTTTTTGTTGGGGTGGGGATGGGGGCAGTTGGTTCAGTAGATCCCAGTGCATAGACCCAGTGCATAGACCCAGTGCATAAGGGCGGGCGAAATGCCGCTAAGCATTTTGCCCGTCGTGTTAACGATCCTGCCAGCTCGCCGCCTTTAATTTATGTAATAATGTTAGAGGTATTGATGACTTTTCTCCTATCTTTATATCCAAACATTTTAATAATTGTATTAATAATTGTAATTCAAGTCTCTTCCTTTACCATTGAATGTATAGCTAAGGTGTAAGCTGAAGTTGCAGTTAATTTTAACAGAATGAATATATTTAACTCTACATATGGAGGAGAATCTGGACATCGGTAATCATTATGCTAACTTCCATAATCTTTACTGATAGACGAAATCTGGACATCGGTAATTATTATGCTAACTTCCATAATCTTTATTGATAGACGAAAAACACACGCGCGCGCACATACATACGTCTGTATGTTGTGTGTGTGTGTGTGTGTGTGTGTATACATATATACTAAGGTTCCAACGCTGATCATTGAGGCAATCTTCGGCAAATTGTTGTAATGGAATGATAGTTTCTGTAAAGGAATTGCAACATTTATTGCATCAGATACCGCTAGCCTGCCACATACGATATTTTCCCGCCATGTGTTATGTATCTAACTGAGTAATAACTGCAGCTGAAATTTTATTCACTTGTAATGATCACATATTAAATTCCACTCATTTACTGACAAACTATACAAATGTAATATATTGCGCGCAATATAGCTTGAAGCTCAATATAATCCGGAATAGCGTAGTTCTTTATTCTTGTTTTGGGTTCTTGGCGCGCTAGATGAATGTCAGTCATTTGCAGTAGGCTGAACAGATACTAAAAGAGAGGTAGGCTTCGGTTCAACTTTAGGAGAAAAAAAAAAAAAACAATCCTCCTGCTGCCAAATTTCCTCGCTGTGTTGGGTAAGAAGGAAGAGAATTTACGACTGACGTAAGCAGACTGTGCAATTCGTTAAAGGAGTATTTCCTATTCTTCAAATATTCTCATGTCAGGATCTTCAATTCTACAACGTCTACAATAGCTTTACTATAACTTATGTAGAATACGGCTTGTACAACACACGAGAAACGTTACCCAGCCTATGAATATGATCCAAAGAAGATCAGAGCTAGATAGAAAGCGCACACACTTGCTATTGTTGTACCTTCCTGGTATTCAACTCCAGCACAAGATCCTTAAATTGTCCTGGGTCATTCCATGTACAAAGGTTTTTTATGCCAGAATAATATTGTCATAAAAATATGAGTTTTAAAAAAAGACAGAAAATGTCTTATATCATATTATCAAAGCATTGTTTTTTTCTTTCTTCAGAAGCTAAATATTCAGTGTCACGTTGTGAAGAATTTGATGCCAAGTGTGATCAGTAAAGAAAAACCCAGACTAATATTCACAAGATAGTGGATTACCACTTATCTGTCTCTTTCTCTCCACCCTCTCTCTCTCCCTCTCATTCTCTGTCTTTCTGTCCCCCACGTTATCTTTATGTATAAACGTATGTATGTATGTGGGCGTAAGTATCTACGTACGTGTATATGTATGTATGCATGTATGCATGTGCGTACGTATGTATGTATATATATATATATTATATATATATATATATATATATTATATATATATATATATATATATATATACATATATATATATGTATGTATATATGTCTCTATGTATGTATATTATTTTACACAAACTTCCACGCGCACACAAACTCAGGAACAAATAGACAAAAATAATACGACAAAGGATACAAATTCTGCTGAGGTTTGTATTGATAAATAATTAATACAATATTATTTATTTTTATTAAGAAAAAGAATGATGTTGGTATAAACAAGAAAGAAATGATGCTTAGACCAATACAAATGGAATATTATGTGAGCTGTTGTTGGACTAAATATGAAAAGTCACCGTCATGAATTTCTTCATATTAGTTGGTCATGGTGTGTCGCTGCTGTCGCCATCAGTGTTTTTGGACTGTGACACCGCTCATATCAGTTACTGGTTCACTGCTACTATCTGCTGACTGCATACTTTTGGCTAGATTATGTTTGATGTATATCGATGTTATTCGTCACACGCTGCAGAAATGAAATTACTATTACATCCGGTTCCAATCTGAATGGTCTGGTTTTTAGATGATGTCGGTAATATTTCAGCGAATCGTGATCGTGATGCATAGTTGTTTTGCTTTCATTTCTTTTTTTTTCCTGCTTTTTATTTTTTCTAATTTGCCTCGGATATAGTGATCCGAGTTCCATTTCTAAGTTTTCAAATTACTAAAGATTCCTGCAACTTATGCAGGTGAGTATATGTATTTGAGTGGGAGAGATCTATGAGGCTCCTAATTTTAATTATTGCATTACATTCTTGTAGAATTATCTTCGAAATATGTTCGCAGAAAACCAATTTCAACAGCTCTTTGTTCATATATAATGCATCATAGAAGATGCAGAACTTATGCGCAGATGCTTATAAGTTAGTAATGCAATATTACATACCATGAATTCAGCAGGATTAGATAAATAATATGTTATGGGTTTCTCTGGGAATATTTTACAAATACGCACATGCATTTACACACACACACATACACACACACATTCACACACATACAATGTTTTATATATAGTATATATAAATATATATAATACAGCAGTAGATCATTAGTATATATTTATGTATAATATGTTCTGAAAATTGTAAAAAGCACGATGTCAGAGATATTTCTATACGAGTCACGTTATTGTAAAAACAATGCACGTTCTTGTTAAACATATCTCTCTATATATAAACGGCAAAATGTCTGCGTGTGTGTCCTTTATACAAATCCACAATTTTTCAGTTAGAGGGCTCGCACTTTCTATGGTCATTCAAAACCATCCAAGGTTGGTCGTACACATCTTTGCATTTCCCCAGTCACCCCGCAAAGCCATTAAAAAAATCAATAGCAGTGACCTTTTTGTGAATTTTCTATCCAAAACTCAATCAAAATGCCCGGAACTTGATACGCCTTTGAATGTCATCTAGCTGTATGTGATTGGTCAGAGATTTGGACAGTACTCGCGTGTATGTGTGCACGCACGCAGCTGTATATGCAAGCACTAGCACTATGACCCGCCGTTGCCGGGTCATAGTGCTAGTTTCAGTTAAATGAACATGAAACAGAAAATATTTAAGGATTTTGATAAACGCGGCCATCCACTTCGGAGCAATTTAGGCGTTTCCTGAATATTTTAAGTGACGCAATCAAGTGCTACTTACATCGATGTTTAACGGCGTAACTAGCGTTATTATATAAAAATAAATATCATTCTGTTTTTCTATTTTTCTGTTTAACAATTTACTGCATCTTGTGAAATGAAATTAATTTCGTAATTTTAAGGAAATAGAAATCATAGTTCCATGTAAGTGTTGATTGTGTTGCTCGCACTCATATTTCTATAAATTTATATCTATTTAACATTTATTCAAGGTAATAATATTTTTCATAAATTTCTATAGAGATAATTTATTATGTTTTTTTTTCAAACTGTGACACATTTTCCGCGTTTGCTGATTGCTCTGAATTACATGCTTCAATTTTCAATCATTCACTTGATGCTGAAAGATATACTGAAACAAGGTTTTCGTCGTAGTATTTTTTTTTTGTTAGTCTTTGTAAGGAAAATCAGATCATACATTAAATGTCATTTATATGATTCTATGCTCTATGTCCACAAGTTATTAGGAACGTGATGAATTTGGGCAGATGAGTGCACATATCTACTGAAATTCGTGTACAAACACACGCTCCCATATGTGTCTGTGTGTGTTTGTGTGTGTGCATAGTTACGACCACGCACACATATAATTATATACAAGCGTGTATAGAGCTGATGTTAATTTTAATTGTAAATATATTATAGCTGTATCGAAAAAGAAAAAAAAAAATCAGAGCTTACACATTCAGATCCATGAATGCAAGTTATAATTAAATATTTCGCTTCAAATTGAGTTACATTTATTTTTCGAGATATGGCATTAATATGTATATATGCGTGTGTGCACGTGTGTGCGTGTGTGTGCGTGTGTGTGCGTGTGTGTGCGTGTGTGTGCGTGTGTGTGCCAGTCAGATTGAATTTTCGTGCCAAGAATTCTATAGTTGCGCGCACGTTCTTTTACGAGCGATATGATATGGATATGTATAAGAAGGTTCATCCGCTCCTGATTATAATATATGAATAATAGTAAACCTGTGATATTCAATTTCAACTTACAATGCAATTATATATATATATATACCATACTTATATATAACTATATATATATATATATATATATATATATATATATATCCATTTTTTCAAATATTCCCATCATACTGTTGTACTTTCTTATGTCCTTAACATGTCCCTGTTACCAAAGACTGTATATATACATGTAATGTGGCAATTTGCAACAACCAATAATTAACGCAACCAAACTTCCAATAATATATTTGTTTTATTCTTTTCTGCCCATTTTTTCAAATATTCTCATCATACTGTTGTACTTTTTTATGTCCTTAACATGTCCCTGTTACCAAAGACTGTATATATACATATAATGTGGCAATTTGCAACAACCAATAATTAACGCAACCAAACTTCCATATGTTACTTTTGACAATCTTTTTCCAAAGAGTGAAACCGGTTAAGTAAATAAACATCTTTTAAATTGCATTTTCCAAACCTTCTTTCGTATATATATATATATATTATATATATATATTATATATATATATATATATATATATATATATATATATATATATATACAAATATATATAATATATGTATATAAATATATATATTTATACATATCTATGTACATGTCTGTATATACATATATCTGTAACTCTCACTCTCTCTCTATCTGTCTATATATATATATATATATATATGTTTATGCATATAAATAGTGGAGGCGCAATGGCCCAGTGGTTAGGGCAGCGGACTCGCGGTCGTAGGGTCGCGGTTTCGATTCCCAGACCGGGCGTTGTGAGTGTTTGTTGAGCGAAAACAGCTAAAGCTCCACGAGGTTCCGGCAGGAATGTTGGTGATCCCTGCTGTACTCTTTCACCACAACTTTCTCTCACTCTTACTTCCTGTTTCTGTTGTACTCTCTGTGTCACGCTGATTATCCCCGAGAACTGCGTTAAGGGTACGCGTGTCTGTGGAGTTCTCAGCCACTTACACGTTAATTTCACGAGCAGGCTGTTCCGTTGATTCGGATCAACCGGAACCCTCGTCGTCGTAACCGACGGAGTGCTTCCATGTATATAAATAGATATGTTTGTACATATTCATATATATATATATATATACGCGTGTATATACACACGCATATATGCATATAAATAAATATGTATATACATATTCATATATACATATATATATATATATATATTCATATATTTATATTGAGAGATAGGGAGAGAGTGAATGAGAAAGATGGTGACGTTTTTACTCTTACTGTGATTGAGCTTTTCTCCTTCTTATTTTGAATATATCTTTCATGAGTGACATATCACAAGAGATACCATCATAAGATTGTTATTATTACTAATAGAAAGAAGTAGATTTTAGGACTTGCCGAAAGGACACTTGGAATTGAAATACATAGAAACTTATGTCAGATTTTATCCAATATCTTTTACTTTCACTTTTCATTATGAATTATTGCATACGCTACGAAGCATAATGCGTGCTATTACATGGCAGTTAGAAAAGATGGCAGTATACGAAATTTTACAATCTGAACTCTAAAATGTTACTGCATTTTTCTCACCAAATAACATAAATCTTTGTATATATATATATATATATATATATATATATATATATATATATACTATATATATATATATATATATATATATATGTGTGTGTGTGGGGGTGTTTGTGGTGTGTCTGTGTGTCCTGTCTTTGTTCCCAACTTTGAACCTCCATAAAGCCCAAATTTTATTCTGGTAGTTTTGTGAGCAACTGACTTGGAAGACCCATGTTGTCTTGAAATGCTCAAAATGAAGAGTAGATAGACAGCCGACAACTGATGAATTGTGGTTCTTTATGTTACTTGTCATGTCTTCCATTTGTTCCTCTCGTTGTTTGTGCATTGAACCCATTCTTTTTCGTATTTCATGTTGTTTACTGTTGGTGACGTCATGTACCCATATATGCATATGTATATATGTATTGGAATAATTACTATGACGCTTTGTGTAGAATATAGTGTATAAAAGATCGTGGGCAAGGCCAAAACATTGCTGAGTACATGCTTGTTAAATCACAAGAAAACAAATATGTAAACTAATGTAGACTTACCTTATATTCAACAGTTCGGGTTATGACCCCATTCTCAAGAAATTGACGAATTGTGTCAGAGGGCCTATGTCGTATATGAGATAATCTGTGGCAAAGGTTGCGCATCACATATCGTAATCCGAAGAAAGCTGCATGTTTGCATTAAGGAACACATGCAACCAGACACCTCCGTGAAGAAACATTCACGAAAATGCCAGAACTTGGAATTCACAGCACACATCAAGGCAATACATCGGAACAGGGGCAACCTTAGAATCTTTGAGGCATCAACAATGCAAGGGAGTTACAGGAGGTTAGCTGGTTGCTATAGCAACACTCTTCAGCACATGTCCACTCCACATACACTCACACACACGCACATCAGCAAAATTCGTCAATTTCTTGAAAATGGGGTCATAACACCGAAATATTAAATAAAAGAAAAGTCTACATTAATTCACCTAATTATTTTCTTGTGATTTATCTTTCATTGACTTCGCATTGTTTTTGCCTCACCCAAGTCTTTTATACTATATATATATATATATATATATATATATATATATATATATATATATATATATAATATATATATATATATAATATATATATAATATAAATATATATATATATATATATATATAATATATATATATATAGATAGATAGATAGATAGATAGATATAGATATAGATAGATAGATAAAAGATATATATATATATACATATGTATTTATATACATGCATATATATATATATGCATATATATTTTTTATTTATATTTATATATATATAGATATTTGTGTGTGTATACATAGGTAAACACACGTACATATAAGAATATATGTGTAAATGTAGATACTCACAAAACGCACATACGCGCACATACACACACATACACAGATATTGATGAGTGTTATGTGTGGATGTGTGTGTAGGAGATAATTTGGTTTACACTATAGTTAAGTATTAATAATGGCAATCAGTGTGGACGGTATACACTTTTCGGTAAAATGATATTCTTTTACGTTTTACGACCATTTATACCGGCATAAATTCTACAATGGTTTACTCATGCAAATCTCCCTAGAATTGTCCATGAGTCAGGTGTTTCCTAAGTTCATATTGTTTTATCGAGCCACTCTGGAACGTGGTTTAAAAACAAATTGGTATTTTCTGCTAAGCGTTGTGAAACGAACACAAATGCAAAGACACACGCAAACACGAACATAAATACATAACTGCAAGCATGCATACACATAGATGCATAGAAAGATGCATACGCATGTATAAATACAGACGCTCACATACAAACATGAATACCTATTTCTTTACTACCAACAAGGGGATAAATACAGAGAGGACAAATGGATTAAGTCGATTATATCGACCCCAGTGCGTAATTGGTACTTATTTAATCGACCCCGAAAGGATGAAAAGCAAAGTCGACCTCGGCGGAATTTGAACTCAGAACGTAACGGCAGACATGAATACCAACGCGTAGAAGCTTACCTCTAAAAACATACGAACATAGATAAATACAAATATGCACACATACATCCGTGGTGAACCCGCAATTTCTGTTGCGCTGCAAAGACATGAGTCGGCATACAACTATCTTGTAAGCCGCTCGCATGGCCTACAGAAGCAGCGAGATTTTGGAACACACGTCGTAGCCATGGAACCGCGTCGGCGCCTAATGTCAGATCGCATATTTCAAAACGGAGTACACAAAATAGCGTTGTACTTGGTGTATGATGGTGGGGATATCACATGCTATGTCAATACCAAGATGTGTGTGTGCGTGTGTTTCTGTATGCGTTTTTGTGATTTTGTGAAGATATATATTTGTGCGTATAGTTTCTTTAGCGAAAATATGAATATACGAATCCTTAAGTCGTATATGCTATATTAACGAATGCTATGCATTATCATCTTTTAAGAGAATCCTTTCCTACATTTTCTCATACTTAATGAGAAACATGTAGAAGATTAATGTTTATTGATATCAATATATATTTCTTTTTAAATATCAATGGAAACCTTTAATGTAGCTTTTCTTAAATTATTTGATCCGTTGCGAATAGCTCTAATTTATATTCTCCAAATTTCGATAATTCATTTTCTTGTTTCAGGCTGAATTCAAGTGCGTTTTCTATATTTTTTTATTGCTTTATGCTGTTTTCTCTTTAAATAATCGCACCAAATACACACTTTCTTAAACTTACATATGCTTTTATTCAAAAGATTGCAAACGTTCACATTGCTTTAAGACTTGATTTTACGCGGAACCTGAAGATATACATTTAATGTCACATAGTTGCTTTATAATTTGGAAAAAAAAAAACACAATTATTTGCTTATGAGATTAATATCACCTCACTTAAGAACGAATACATTTCGCCAGAAAGTTTCCTATTCATCACGTGTATTGTAACTGTATTTCTTTTTTAAGTATTTGATAAATGTTTGTATACAACATTATTGAACTTGTGTCGCTAACAAATTATATGCATATATAATTACATGCATGCATACAAACATATATGTATGCAAGTATATATGTATGTATGTATGTAATTATTCAGTTTATTTCAAGATTTATTACCAATAGTGAAAGAACAGGTTTCTAACCTAGATCCAATGTTCCTTCATTGGAATTTCAGCATCAATAACAGGGTATTTTTGTATGTATGTAGTTATGTATTTATGTATTTGATTATGCATGTATGTATGTATGTATGTATGTATGTATGTATGTATGTATGTATGTATGTATGTATGTATGTATGAGCAGATTTGTTTGCTTTACGTATGTATTCTCGTGCATATAGTTTCATATCTAGACATCCTCATATGTATTTAAATGATAAACTTCTGGAAAGTTTACAGTTCCAGTGATGGGTTGGATCTGCAGTCTTCGAATATCATTTTTCATTTAACCGAGACGTTTTCACCGGATATTTTGATTAAAACTCTTGGTGGACCACCGGTATTTAAGAAATTCGCAATTCAAAAGGCTTGTGTGTATAGTTCGCTTTTATTTAGTACTTTCAGCCGCATGATATCCGCTGTATGATTACTATTTCTTTTTTCTATATAAAATTTGAAGTATAATGCTATCTTAATCAGAAGTGACTACATTTAATGAAACCTATTACTACCATCGTAAGCATTTCATTTTGGAATTACTATTATGTTACTGTGCTAAATAAAAATTTTAGTAAACACCTATATATTAATATAATTCTTTCGACTGTTATCGTTCATATATTGTTTCTACTATATGTACAATGCCTGGAGGTTTCGGAGTAGTCGATTACATTGACTCTGGTGGTCATCCAGTATCTGTTTTATCGACTCCAAAATGAAAAAAATGGTAACATCGGCAGAATTAGAACTCTGAACGTAAACTTTTATTTCATAATTTACCTGCTTTCTAAATACTTGTTCTATAATTATTAATTAATAATTTTAAGGGAAAAACATGACATATTGTAAAACAAACAATTTCATTATAAAATTCACGAGTGTTTGTAGAGAGTGTTATGTTTTTCATTCAATAACCAATCGATATATAACGCATTTTTTTCAGCGATGGAGAAAGGCTAGAATTTTGGAGTAGCCAAGCACAAATCATATGTATGTCTGGTCTTAGGTATTTAAATTGTATGATAAATCCTCATGTCGCTTCTTTCACCTAAAAGCAAAAATATTTGATTTCATAACGTTTTATTTTGTCTCTCTTTTTTTTCATTTCTTGCCATATGTTAAAATGTTTTAAATGATTAAAGAAAGCTCTAGTGTCACTTAGTATGTACAAAGTTCATAGAGGTCATTTTAGAGTTGTATTTCAGCAACAACAGACTTTATATTTTGATTTTAATTCACACATATTTCGTTTAGCTTGGTAGATTATATAATGTGCGTGTGTGAGTATCTATCTGTGTATTAATGCACACATCTCTCCCACTCCTGCACACACACATATGCCCTCTTATATCAATATATTTATCTATCTACCTATCTATCTATTATCTCTCTCTCTCTATATATATATATATAATATATATATATATATATATATATATATATATATATATATATATATATATAATATATATATATATATACATACATATATACATATATACATATATATACATACAAACACAAACATGTATGTTTTCTCTAGAATTTGACTGTTATTTTATTTAGAATTTTATAAATTGCATTTTGCGAAATTAAATAAACCACATATTCAATTTAAATGTCACTTCCTTGCGACATTTATTGCTATGTGTAATTTATACGTCCGAATTTTTTCTGAGAATTAAATAAATGATGATGTAAGACAATGGATTTAACGTTCAATTTACCGTTCGTTATATTTTTGTATCCTAATGATTTGTACTTTACAGATATAAATAACTGTGATGCTTATGCAATGTTATTAGATATTGTTTAGTAATAATGATTAATCAGTCGTCTTATTTTCGCAAATAATATATTATAATTGCTTTAAGTTAATATTTCTGATACATATTTTTGTCATCGGGCTATCACGCTGTCAAAAGTACATTATGTTAGCTTGCATTTGTCCAGGCATTTTACAAGGTAGCATCAAAAAATTCCCGAACTAATTATATTTAATAAAAATAATACACTTACCTAAGTTTGAACATCATCTCCTTCGAAATTGTAACCCCGTGCAGCAATAAACTAATCTCAGTTTTCCTGCCACTTTTGAATCCGGCCTGGAAGTCATTTTCCTTAAGCGAGTTGGGGACCTTCTGCGATTAGTTTGAATCTCGACAACGGGATTGAAAGTGTGGCTTTGAGCTGCCTTTTCATCTTGGGGAAAAGATGGAAGTTCGCAGAAGCTAAATCTGGTGAACAGAACGGGTGCAGAAGCGATATCTTGTTGCATTTGGTGAGAAACTCTCGATTGAACAGAGCTCCGTTATAGAATGCATTTTCGTCCTCAATGACCCAATTTTAAGCGCTCCAAAGATCCAGTCGCATTCGTCGAATGTTTTCCCTTAAATAGTTCAAAGTGTCACTGATTTCCCTCTGACGATCCTCATGAAAAAGCTAATGGATTTTCTTCACATTTCCGTAGGTGATGTCCATGACAGTCGTTCGTTTTTGAAGCCCCCGCGCCAGTCGAAATATTGCGTACGACCAATTGCTTCGTCTTCGTAGCAGACTCACCACGTTTAACGCAAAATTTATTGCTGCCTCTTTGTTCCAATTCCCTGTCCATGAAACCAATCGCAGACTGCAGGATGCATGTAATAACTAAAACACAAATTTCATGACTTGCGAAGTAAAGACAGTGATGCCATTCGACACACAACCTCCTGAAGGTCACTGCTAGCTGTCACTGTACATGCAACTGTGTACTGCTATCTGTTGGCGCGCTACGGAACTCGTTATGGAACTTTGTTAATACATAGACACAGAACAATGAGTATTTTAATACAATCTCTCACAAGTTCATTATGATGTTCTCGTTTTATATTCATATTCTCTTTTCAATTTTCTCTATACGCGCTTTCATGCTCCATATGTGTTTGATCATCACTCAAAATTAAAGAAACGACGTAACGGGTTATTTGTCTCTTCATATTTTTTCTGAAATATTTTGCAGCTGATTTGCCTGTATTGTATTGTTGTGCAGAATGTGTTTGTTGCTTGCGTCATTGAAGTGAATGGCAATCATAAACTGACCTTCTAATTACAGGCAAACTCACAGAATGATATTTTCATTCGTGGGCAGTTACATGATAGCTATATAATATAAAAGGTTGGTCTGATCCAAACCATCAGACTAAGACTCACTTGTACGTACGAATATTACTGCTAAGACTGCGGTCTCCTATTTCTATCTGAATATTTATTCACGTTCAAATTGTATCTGTAGCAGACTTTTGAAACAATCCTGAAAGCAAATTTATCGCTGCGATTAACTGCTATAGTGAGTTGATCTCAGATTCTTTTCGCATGTAAAAGCTTGTGAGTTTGAGCTCTTTTACAGTTGCTTTTTGTATCAAGATCGAAAGGCCTACATCGCAGCCCATCGAAATGACAATTACCGCAAATGGATTGTGAATATTGCGGGATTTAATGTAAACGTTTCATATTCTTTTGAAATTATTCCAGCGGAAACTGATTTCATAAAGACATGCTTCTTAAACAAAGAACACATTATTAAATTTCAAAGCTAATATCCTTTGTATACTTTCATGTGTTTCTTACACTATGAATGATTGCCACATAAAGATTTAAAATATGATATAAAAATATAGGTATGTGTAATCTGTAAGATAATATAATTTGGTAAGTTGAAAATATGAGAAGGTTTAGATAAATATTAGGAATTGTCAACTGGCATGATATGAAGAGGACATGAGGTATGATAATAAAATGGGTTGATATTACTTGAATCATGGCTAGAAAATCTATTAAGCGCGTATGTTATAAGATATCACACTTTACTTAGCATGTTATGATGTTAATATTTCTTCAGTGTAACGATTTAAACTGCAGGGACAAAAAGATATTTTTCCTTCAAGAATTACACATAAACATACACATTCACATCATGTATGTGTGCGTGTTCCGATGGGACCGTATGTGTGTTTGTGCGAGTGCGTGGGGTGCGTTCGTGCGCGGGATTTATGCATACATATACACATACATACATATATATATATATATATATATATATATATATAGATAGATAGATAGATAGATAGATAAATAAATAAATAGATAGATAGATAGATAGATAGATAGATAAATACATACATACATAAATATATATACATATATACATATATAAATATATACACACTTATATATACATATGTACATTTTATGTGTGTGTATGCATGTGTATATGCGCGTGCGTGTGTATATACATATAGTGTATTTATAAATATATATGAAGATCGATAGGTAGATATAGATATATGTGAGCACGAGTGTATATGTATATATATATATATATTATATATATATATATGCATATGTATAAGCATATATATTGATAAATTATACACACACACACATATACATATATGTGTTTATATATGTATATATATGCGTATATATACTTATATTTATATATATATATATTATATATATATATATATATACATACACATGCATGTATATTCATACATATACGTGAACACACACATATAGACATGCACACACACTCACACATATCTATCATTTTTTCTCGGTTTCTTCTTGATTTTTTTTTCTTGATAGAAGATAAGGATTGTGTTTATCTGAGTGATCTATAATGTAACATGGAAACTTAATATTTTGTTTTTAAGAGTTATTGCTTTCTCAATATTGAATACGGTTATACGAGACATGACATTTGGTTTTGACATAACATTATTGGTTATATTTGCCTGTTGCTACACATTCTGCAGAAGAATGTTCCATTATTTGTAAACTTCTAATGTCATATTCATAGATGTATAATCTTACAACATCAACACTATGTTTCTCTGGAAATTGATTGCACTCTTTAGAAATGTTACCGTTTCGTTTATCTATAATTATTAAACGGTTCTTTGTAGTATCTTCTCCTCTATTTTGTATAAATTCGCGTAATTCTTCCCGCATAAAAATATCTGTAAATATAAGGAATCATTGAAAATTGGGTATATTTGTGGTCATTCACACTTTATCTAATATCTATCATACATCTAAGAAATCAAACAAAAATTTAAACTGTGAGAAACAAGAGGGTTTCACGTATGATAGAAAATATTTGTTGGTTATTAATATTTAAGTTATAATTATGATTAATCTAAATTGATATCTGCACCAGCAAGATCAATTTCTGTACTTGTAACAGGAATATTTTGTAATAGCAATTTCCAAATATAAAACAAAATTTTCATTCGTATTAATCTCAGTGTAGTATTTAATATCTATTTTCAGAGACTGTATTGCTGATTCGGTACCCAATTATACACCTCTCTAGACAAGCAAGCATCAATAAAGTATTATTGGATAGATCTATACATCATGTTGCTGTAAATATCTTAATCATTATATATTTTCAGGAAAAGATATCCTAACCACAAAAGTGGTGCCAGGTCAGAATTTGGCCAATCTAATACAAATACTTCAAAATCATTCAATATATAGGCGTAGGAGTGGCTGTGTGGTAAGTAGCTTGCTTACCAACCACATGGTTCCGGGTTCAGTCCCACTGCATGGACTTTTCGGCGAGTGAATAGATTTGGTAGTCGGAAACTGAAAGAAGCCCTTCGTATATGTGTATATATATATGTATGTATGTGTGTATATGTTTGTGTGTCTGAATTTGCAGCCCCCCACAAAAGCGCATGACAACTGATGCTGCTGTGCTTACGTCCCCGTAACGTCGCGGTTCGGCAAAAGAGACCGATAGAATAAGTACTAGGCTTACAAAGAATAAGTCCTGGGGGTCGATTTTCTCGACTAAAGGCGGTGCTCCAGCATGGCCACAGTCAAATGACTGAAACAAGTAAAAGAGTATATCAAATTGAACTGTCTCCTCAGGCTAAAATATCGCTTTAGATGAATAGGTCTATCGTTTCGGTTCATGGATGGCCATCGTTAATTGGACCGCCTTCATACAGGATTACCCAGTTACCAAGAACAAAACCAGTAACATACTGCAGATCTCCATTGAAAACTATGAAAGTTTAACTAGATCTGTCTATAATGCCTTTGTACATTATATTTGTGCCAGGGAAGTCGAACTAATGTTAAACGGTTTATTCACATCATGAGATTCAATCTATTATTGCATTCTCATTGATTAAGGTATTTTCTGTACTTTTTGACATATTTAGTTATATATAGAGAGAGAGATAGGTTTTTTTGTGCGCGCATGTACCTATATATATATACATATATATATATATATATATATATATATGAGCCTCGTTCGATTTGTTTTGCTCCGCCTCTGTTCTGTTTTTGTTTTTTCCAACGGATTTCCTATTTCTTCCTGAAGAGAAAGACACAATATGGTCTAATTATTCAATCGGAATTTGGTAAGTTGTGCCTTTCGAAACACGTGTAGAATGAAATAAAACGATTTCTGTTCAATCTTCGTTCAACTCCACTCCTTCAATTCACTAATTATATATATATATATAATATATATATATATATATTATATATATAAATCAATAAATGGTGGGGTTGTGTTGACCGCACGTGGAGAAATGATAGGCAAAGAAAAATTAAAAAGGCAGAATGCTAAATTGAAGGAAAAGTTTAATGAAAATGGGTGTATGGAACATTTTGAAAAATTAATAAAATATATATATATATTAATTCAAAACGGTTTTCGTTACAATGTGATTTTCAAGTAATGTAAGGTGGAAAGAAAAACTGTTTTGTTTATGTTTGACGAGGGGATAAAAAGAAAATTACATTGTTTTTTGCAAAAAAAAAAAATAAACATATAAAAAAATTAGAAAATAGGTATTCCGATACATTGTAAAGTCTTTGTGTATCTCGAGTTTAATGATAGTTCTTGAAAAAATTACCTTGGAGGATTGAGATCCATGTGATTAAATCCATGTGCTGTTTAATTTAATTAAGGATGTCTGTTAAGTGAATGTCAAAATAGGAAGTAGTTGTCCAGTTCCTGTGAGTAAGGAGAGACAACTCTGTGGGCTTTAAGCTCTTCAATTTGGGTTTATCAATATTTTGAACCAGGAGCGCCTCCTCGTTAACTGTTTTCGGGAGGTGTTTGAGCATGTCCAGATCATCCCTAATGAAACTTTTGATGTGAGTAAGGAAAAGTTTCAAAAGGATGTCTAGGAAATTACTCAATATATATATATATAAATATCACTTAACATATCTTCATATAGACAGAATTTTTCTTAAATATTGTTCACTTATATTTCCAAATATCCGTTAGCGCCATCAGTTATAGTTCATACACAACTAGACTCAACACTCTCTAAGTATTTTTTAATCTTTCATCCATCATAATCGTATTATGAATATCCGAGCATACTATATGACACTCAATTCATCTAGACTTCTGTAACAACATAATATTCTTCTGATTTATTCTTTTTCATGTATTCTTGTTTTGCATCCAGGAGAATTTGATATGTAATTAATTTAATTATAATTAATCATTAAATTAATTAATTTTTTTCCGTGTTTCTTACATGTTAATATTCTCGTTCGAAACGATCGTATGCATGGATTAAAATTATATAAAACTTTTAACACCTTTTCTTCTCCATTTTTAATTGTTTGTCCTATAGGATACGTTTTCTACAAATGCTCATAACACACCTAGTAATATTTCCGTATTAGTAAGCTACCAATTTAATATGAAGAACCTTTATTAGAAATCTAACTTTGGAACACCACAAAGTAAAGCATAAAATTGACATATAATCTCACATTTATATATACATATATATATGTGCGTGTGTGTGTGTATGTGTGTGTGTGTATGTGTGTGTGTGTATGTGTGTGTGTGTATGTATATATATATATATATATATATATATATATATATACACATACATACATATAGATAGATACAGATAGATAGACACAGAAAGAGAGATAGAGAGAACTGCACATGTACATATACATATATATAACTTTGTATGTATTCATGCATGCATGACCGTATGTAAGGAGAGAGAGCTCGTGCATGAATGAAAGTGGTGGTGCGGGTCACAAGGAATTTTCAAATAACATAGTTACACAGATAATTTTGATACATATATTTATGTCAAATCGCAGTGAAAAAAGCATTAGCAATTCATCCAAACTGACTCAATTACTAAACTTAAACTTAGATATGTTTCGACCAAAGGTTGGTCCAGGCCATGTCTAACTTAATAGCACCACCTGATAGGATTATTCGAATCCTGTTTAAGTCAAGTTTTGTTTATGGTCCATTCAAGTAGTGAGTTCTTGTTGGGTGAGTTGTATCCAATTATGGGTGGCTTATCTGGTATTCTTTGAAGGAATCTATCCAGACTCCGTTTAAAGTTGATGGGATCCTTTTCCTCTTTGATGTCTTTCAGGACAATGTTAAATAGGGCTGGGCCTGTTGAGGAAAAGAAATTATGTTGCAGTGTACATGCTGTGATCTTGAATTGAGCAGGGGACAGCATCTTTTGAAGGATTGTACTAAAATGACAATCTCATTTCTATCAAATCACGCCGAAAATGTGAAAATAATTAAGCAAATAAATTTCAGTTAATGAATTTTCTTTAATGCAAGTCTAATCTGTTTTGGCGCATTATTTACGATAAAAACATCAGATGGAATCAGTCCTTGTTTCAATGCTTGAATATAAATTTCAAAAACTGAAACAAAGTCGTCCGTTAGACAATGCCTTCTCGCATACATTCTTAAGCATCATAAAACATTGTGACCACAAAAAAGAAAAAAAATCTAGATCTGGATTGCTATTATCATTGCCTGAAATATCTGTAAGATATCTCTTTACCTACTGCTGTCTTTTAAAGATTGCAACCGTCATACATAGGCAATCATACGAGAAATGGATGGAAGAATTCTATTCTTCAGTCATAGATGTTAGCAGTGTCTACACAAATTCTTCAGTCATAGATGTTAGCAGTGTCTACACAAAATTAGCATGTCCCAATGTATGAATACTTCTTCCTCCTGCACACAAAGTTATGATATGCTATAGAACCAGTGTCAGCTATTACATTTTCACCTTGCAAATATGGATGCAAACGTTTCCACCAGTGATTTAATATTCATTTTATGAAATTCTTTCCAAGAAGGCAAAAGTGTAGCTCAGTATGACAGACTGGATTAATATATTTGTTTTAATATCTCATGTAAAATATCATGATATTGGATTAGTAATGTAAGATAGGACATCGCTCTGAAATCAGCAACCACAATTCTATATTAGCAACATCGACTATAAAATGCTGTCTAGCTTTACGAACCAGTTTGCATTAAATTGAGAGTATTCTATGTAGAAATAAGAAACCTCGCACTGCTGTTGTATATTAGAATTCTGAACACGGCCGAAATCTAATGTTATCAGATGTTGCAAGAACGTGATGATACGCTTAAATCGCTGAAAATATTTTCCAAAAATATATTGTACATCTCAAAGTATATGAGGAAATAAATTGAGTCTAAACTGTAGACACTTAAGAGTGGTAGACAACGAATTGAAATGACATATTCATCGTTGCTCGGAACTTTGACAGTCATGCTGGAAAGCACTCCGATGGATTTAATGCCGTGCAGGGAGGTTACAGCTCTGGTTCTAGTAATGAGGAAGGAACAAGAGTGTTGGGTTCTTATGATTCAAATGATTTACTGGCTTGCTATGGAAGTTCAGCAGACCTGCAGGCCATTTCATTACTTATCGATCTGGTGGGCACACCAGCCATATTGACTACATTCTCGCCAGAAATAGAGACAGGCAAGAGAATGCATGGCCATTACTAAATGAAGAAACTGCAATTCAACATAGCTTAATAATTAGCAAATTCAGACTTAGGGCTAGAAGGACCCACTGACAAAAAGCGGTATGGAAAAAGAGGTTATGGAAACATAAGGATCTTTCAAATGGGTAAAGATTCAGAGACGTTCTTAATGAAGGATTTGATGTGAAGGAAGCAGAGACAGAGGTATATGCACAGAAAACAATTAGAAAGCATTACGGTATAATCTACTGAAGGCAACGAAACAAGGATGGCATGATGTTGGAGGAGTCACGCCGACTAAAGCACGAAAGATACAAGATAGGTTTGGGAAAATTGGAAAAGTGGGAGTAGCAAAAAATCTTATCATGTGGCTTAAAGGGAAGCTAGACGTCCGGTTTATCTAGCTAGGGCAGGTGCAGAAAGGCAGAGGTTTGCCAGTGTTTTTCCGGATCGCTAGCTAGTATGTCAACTGGAATCGAGATATGTTGGAGTCAATATAAGCCGTTCAGAGACATTTATTCGCACACAAACATATGTAGAGTTGTATGTAAATAAGTAAATGCAATATGACAATATATGTGCGCATGCATACTTACACATGCAAACGCAGATACACACACTCAGGTGTGCGCCAACGCTGTCATACATCCTCCGCGCCCACACGCATATATACACACACACGCACATACGCGCGCGCACACACGCCCACATACACACACATATATATATATATAAAACAACTCGAGTATGTCCAACTTTCTTTATATAAATTGAGGTACCAGTAGATGATTTTCAAACCGTTGAGCATATAGCCATAGGCAGTTGGATACCTCACAGCAGACCCTTTCCTCAATACGTGATATTGACAACTCACAACAATGACGAAATAATGATGTCTATTGCTCTGAAAAGAAATAAGGTATTCTCATAAGAGCTGTCTTACATAGCTGTAACCTAATTTCGGGCTTCATACAGCAATGGCATTGAAGCAGCCCGATAAAGTAACAACACACAAACTCATGTATGTCTGTCCGATTTTGTTTATATACACGTATATATATATATATATCTATATATATATATATATAATATATATATATATATATAATATATATATATATATATATATATAATCAAAAATAAGGGTGAACAAATTGGATATTAATTTAATAACATCAATTTAACACCAACACTTTAGCGCATAAAAACTGGGATACAGTAAAAATTAATACACAAATATAAGAGAGGGTCCACTAAGTGGACGCTGTAGCGCTAAAAATAGATCCGCAATGGTCTCAACCACCAAGAATTGTTCCCATGGAGAATTAGCACAACTATGCACGTAAAAGAGCAGGACAAATGAAAAATAACAAAAATGTAGATCAATTCTAGACAATTGTTTCACTGTTAATGGATTATGCAATGTTACTTACATAATAAATCCGCAGTTCATCAGTAGAATTCGTCATGCAGTATTTGTTTCCGGTAATTTTGGCGCACTATAACGAGACATTCGAATCATAACTGCGAATATAATAGACTGAACCACATGTGTGTTTGGCTTTATGTTAAAATCTGGCGTGCGGTTCAATAAATTATATTCATTTTTCTTATCTTTCTTTTGTCCTGCTCGTTTACGTTCATAGTTGTGCTAATTCTCCTTGGGAACAATTCTTGGTGGTTCAGACCATTTCGGATCTATTTTTAGCGCAAGAGCGTCTACTTAGTGGACCCTCTCTTATATTTGTGTGTGTATATATATATACAACCAAAGCGCCCCCTGTCCAATGGACGGTGCTGAATTGTAAAACATTTACACTAAATTTTCTCAAAACTGCTTGTCCTACCATCCCATTTTGTGGCATTATTTCAAGCCAGCCGGCATTTTTCCCGCAAACTGCACGTTCATTTTTCTCGGTTACGCGTGTATCGATCGCAACAACCGATGTACTTGCGCGTACAAATGCACGTTTCTAAGGTTTTATCGATCGCATTCTCACCTGGAATCAATTTTTGTAATTACTTCAAGACTTATATACGCCCTGATACTGTCGGTATCTACACATCAAATTTGAGCGCAATCGGATGGAGGATGCCCGGTATCCTAGAAGATACACACACAATCAGACAGACAGAACGGATTTTATATGATATATACGTATAAAATAAGAATTTATTTCCGAACGCATAAACTCTGATAGAACAGCATAGATTGGATAAAATATCCATACAAAGCGAAAAATTATTCTCATGTCTGGACGCTGACATATTTCTCCGCTTTGTATGGATAATTGATCCTTCTCTGCTGTTCTAGCAGCGTGTGCATGTTTATGAATTTCTGGATAGTCATTTGCATAAAGTACTCAAATCCGAAAGATTATTGATTGATACTCCAAGGATATTATCTGTAGTATTCAACAGCGTAGCACAAATGAGATACCATTATGCCGTGAAAAATACCGATTAAATAATAATTGGAAAAAAAAAAAAATTCCCTCATAAAAGTGAACAAAATATTTGTGTTTGTGGAAAATATAGTAAATTATGATGTACTTGCAAGTTTGGGATTTACAAAACTCAATTTATTTAGATATTTTTTATTAGGCAGCCATTTTATGCAGAAGTCCTTCGTGCAAATTTGCATTCATAATTATGTTTCATTGAGAACATGCAGAGCCCCACGGCTCAAATAAACAATGTATTCCCTGTAACAATGCACTCATAATATTCACTCTTCATATCATCTCAATCTTAATAATTATATCATTACGACGTTAATTTGTCTCCTTTGCGCACTATTTACTTGTGCATTTCATTTTAAATCTTTTTTTTTTTTGTCATTTCATGTACACACATGATATTTTCCCTAAACGATAGATTTCAAATGTTTATTTGCGATAGTTACTTATCTACAAGACGTCCTTTTCAAATATATTCTGCAGCATTAGAGGTGCTTTTCATATTAAAGAACATTCAATCTAAGTCTCAAATTCAAAAATTTCGCCGCATTGTCTCGTTAATTTTTTTTAAATGTATTATAGTCATATTCTCTAAGATAATTGTTTTCAGATAACCGCAAGGCTTCATAGTTACATGTAGTGCATATGTCAAAATCGACAGCGGCAATGATGCAAGAACATTTAAGATTTCCAAAATAACACATACATATATATGGACACAAATACACTCACATACAACATACATGCACATAATAGCAGGCCCACATATATACTCAGGCAAGCACATGCACACACGCACACAAACACACACACACAAACACACACACACACACACATACACACACAAACACATATATACACAAGCTGCTATCAAAATGGTTCCAAGACTATTTCTGTAGCGCGCCATGAGATGGCTTTACGAACTGAGTGATTGCACTGTTTATTTCTTATGCTGTGAAATATGTGCTTTTGTGATTACGTTTGTGCTGTAGTTTGCAATTTTTGTCATTTTGTTATGCCTGCAATTTTACTGAAGATCCAACCTGAAATTTTGCGATACAATTAGTAGGCCTTCCACAGAGGTATTGAACCTGCTTTGACCAGCGGTGACAATGTAACGGGTCGTACGCAATGTTTCAAGTAGCATGGACGTTTCGAAAGCGGCGCAACAGAGCCACAGCTCAATTAGTAGCATGCGCCTAGTTTTCGCGACACCCATGGTATTATACATCGAGAATTCGTCCCCGAGGATAAGATCGGTGGGGTTGGGGAAGGGGTTGTACTGTGGTGTTTTAAAGATTATAAACTTAGGATATTCAGCAAAAGGGACCAGATCTGTGGAGCGTGTAGAAATGCAATTTCCGCAACAATGCACACTGTCTCAGAGCTGTCCTCACTCTTGAGTTTCTTGCCAAAAACACCATATATCGATAAAGCACCCGCTCTATTCACCACATTTAGCCTCCGCGTGCTTCCATCACTTTCCCAAAAGGAAAATGCAACGCAAAGTTCACCGTTCTCTCATGGTTGTCCAGATGAAGACTGAATCATAAAAGGTCCTCAACACGCATACGGAAATCAAATTTCTAACCGGTTTCCCCAAGTGACAGAAGCGCCGAGACGCTTGTACTTCTACGCAATATTTTGACTATCTCGAAAGAGATGATGTTAAAATTTAGGTAATTAAATAATCTTTATTAAATGTAACAAGTTCGACAACTTCTTGATTCCACCTAGTATATATGCATAAATATATATATATATACATATAGATAGATAGGTAGGTAGATAGATAGATAGATGATAGATAGATAGATATAGATATAGATAGATAGATATAGATATAGATAGATAGATACATACATACCTGCATACAATCATATATACATACATACATGCATTCATACACACACATATGTATTCATGTACGCACATATGCATGTGTTTGTATGAATGCATTTATCAGTTCTTCCTGAAGGAGTTTGTGTATTTAAATCGATACAATTTATATGCATATAGCAAACAGCTATGTATTTATATTTCATAGGTGAAAACAAAACGCAAAAACAAAACTTACGTAAAATGATGTTAAAATTTAAGTTTACTCTATGACCAAAATAAAATATTGTTCTCTTCATCGAAATAGAAGAAAGCGCCCAACATATAAAAGCTTCATAGAGTTAGATGACAACACAACTACAGTAGGCAAATTTTTAGCTTAGTTTTACATCTCATTTGACATTCTATGTAATGTAATGTATGTGACTATCTTTACACGCATGCACAAGTATGTGTGTTTGTGTGCATATGCGAGCAGATGCTGAAAATCTCCTGTTTTTATCGTGAAAGAGTTTTTACAGGGCATAGAAAAACTGAAGGATCACTGCAATAAGTGTGGGATTCTGTGAGGGAAATATATTGAATTAAATCATAATTAACTGATCCGCCTGTATTTTCTCTTACACAAATTCATTAACTTTTCAGCATACACTGGTTTAAATAGGTGTGTGTATATATATATATATATAAATACACATTAAGAAAGGACATCTCCAACGAGTGAAAAATACCTAACAACACAACGAGAGATAAGTATGAGACACAATATCAGATGAAGTCTAACCCCTCCTCAGTTGTCGACTGCAATAGTACTCCCTGTTTCGTGCTTTTAACGACATTACAGAAAAACTTCATAAGACAGCAGCATCCAGCAATTTTTTAAATATAAAATTTGTGGAGGGTTAGAGCTTCGAATGAACAAACGACAGGAGAGTGGACATACGGAAGTAAACATTGAACGAAGACAAGCATTACATTCCGTTAGGCCAAGAGGGATTGTAATGGGAAACGCCTGGGAGAAATGTTGAAATGGTATAGGATAGATAGTAGAGAAGAAAAAGTCTAGTGGCGAAAGAGTTGATGTCCAGCTGGCTGGCCGTCGAACCCAGAAAAGACACAGAGAGGAACAAACAGAGGGAGTGAGAAGAGAGAATAAGATATATATATATATATATATATATATACATTCTTTTCAATTCTACATTTCTGCTAAAACGGACAGGTTAGTGACAACCACACCACTACAATAATGTAAATCTTTTTGAACTCATAATATTCTGTATGTGTATTCTGAACATTTTTTTAATAATTCCTCCTGGAAATTACCCTGAGATGTATAATATATTTGTTTTAATCTTTTCTGCCCATTTTTTCAATGAGCTTGTTAAACTTTTTTATATTTTCAACATACTGTTGTCACCAAAGACTGTATATTTATATGGATTATAGTACTCTGTGTCAACCAAATTTCTGTGCATGTTTGAATATACAGATACAGTACCAATATCAATTCCTTCTGGAAACTATCTTAAGTATGCCCTTGAGAACGATTATTTATGTAATCTTTTTTGCCCAATATTTTAAGGAACTTGTTGAACTTTTTTATGTCCTTAACATGTCCCTGTTACCAAAGACTATATATATATATGTAAGGTAGCAATTTGCAACAGCCAATAATTAACGCAACCAAACTTCCTCATGTTACATTTGACAACTTTTTCCAAAGAGTGAAACCGGTAAAGTAAATAAACATCTTTTAAATTGCATTTTCAAACCTTCTTTCGTATATAATTCCACTCGTGCGGTACCCCACAACTCCACTTTGTTATATATATATATATATATACACACATATATATATATATATATATATAATATATATATATATATATATATATATATATAGATAGATAGATAGATAGATAGATAGATAGATAGATAGATAGATAGATAGATAGATAGATAGATAGATAGATAGATAGATAGATAGATAGATAGATAGATAGGTAGACAGACAGATACATGGGCATGCAGACAGACAGAGAGTCAGACAGACTGATAGATAGATAGATAGATAGATAGATAGATAGATAGATAGATAGATAGATAGATAGATAGATAATAGATAGATAGATAGATAGATATATAGATAGATAGACAATTAGATATGGATAGATAGTGTGTGTGTATGATAGTGTGTGTGTATGATGGTGTGTGTGGTGGTGGGGGTAAAGCTTTCAGATTTCAAAGTCATGCAAACCATTTAATTAGTGTAGGATTTTATTTTGTAATGGAGTTAATGAATGGGGTACGCTGAAATTTTTACAGGTGCACAGACGCTTCTTGGAGCAGTTAAGTGTTACTGAAGCTTGAATCGTTGCATTTCGTTGATGTTTTGGAGCTGGAAGCTGCAGAGTCGCCTGTATATTATCAGAAATTGATTACGAGCTTCAACTTTTATTTGAGTGTGGATTATTTCCCTCTTAAAGAAAGCAAACAATTGCAGAAAGTGTGTTGCTTTACATGAAATTAAATGGAGAGCTCATTAGAGATGATGTAGTTGATTCAGAAATAATGTGAAATACAACATTGCTTGTGATACATTCCTCCGGTTTGACACAACATGCTAAGTAACATATGACATAAGGTACATGTTTATTTATACATTCAACGACGATGGATTATTGTAAAAACTGTAGGTCAATGCTAAGGACTTTAACTTAGAAAAGTTCAAAGCAAGAGCAATACTTCAGTTCTCGACAGAGACACAAAGATTGCTATTCATTTAGAGCAGTGTCTTATGTTTTCATATCCAGGTAAAGTTTCCTCTAGTGAAAAATGATACTTTGTTTAGGCAAAAAGGAACTTCGGAATAACAGAACAGTTGGTGAAATGGTTACTTGCGTTGTTTATTGTTTTCTTTTTCTTTTTCCTGATATTTGGCATGTATTTGGTTCTGTAATACAGCGACAGTTTTGATGAAACTTCAATTAGAGTAGGTGGTATGAGCCTCAATCCATATCTGCAAACACAAGTAGAAAATCACATCATAGCTGAATAGCAGCAGAAAAAACATGGCTGGCTTTATCCCTTAAATAAAAAAAAAGTTCTAAGTTTATGTCATGCTCTAAAGAGACTTTCATATGAATTTTGATTATGCGCAATACAGGTCCACGACTTATATGCAACTGAATTTTTTCTTGATGTCACAATGTACATAGAAAGTATTACTGCATTTCAGCTACCCGTGAACTTTGGCCAGTGCTGGTATTCATTCTTCATGAGGGATGTGCTTACATAACACAGTGCAGTGATCAATACATGTAAGTTGTTTCGTAATTAAAACTCTTACCACACAAACATATATTATATCTACGTACATTACACACACTTAAATGCATAAAATAATGATATAATTAAACGTCATTTCAACATATATATGATTTAAAATTTTATATATTCATACACGAACACATTGAATCATACTTAGTTTTATTCGTGCGCGCGTGTGTATGTATGTTGATATATACTAAAGCGCATGTGCGTATGTACACATAGACGGACTCACAGACACACATCTATATTTATATATATATATATAAAAGGTATGTGCATGCGCATGTTTATGACAACTGGTAATATATTGGAAACATACTTTGATTTTACTTGGTTTATTTAGACAGCTCTAGATTTTATTCTCATAATAAACGTCAAAAGGTGCTAATAACTAGCTTTGCCTGTCTTCAGTACATACTTGGTCGTAAATAATGAAATTCCATGGAAGCTAAATATACTTTTAGACTTTTATTTCGTTCTTATATCAATGTCACATGTGATCACTTGAACAAATATAGCAGAAAGAGAACCGCTTTGCATAGTGTTATGATTCATTGTCGAAATAGAATTATGAGTTTTAATATATAACATAGTCAGACAGGTAAATATAGTTCAAACATTAGAATTTATCTCGTAGACATATTAATATTAAGCACATTGTCCCACCAACATATTCAGTATTTCACACAATTACGTATAAACGCTACGAAATTCATATAGACTCTTACTATACAATCGGAAGTTATTTATTCTTACTAACTTCCAAATTTGTATTTATAGGGGAAATATTGATTATGTTGCCTGATTAGAGTCTAGCTATTTAGAGGTAGTAAAGTTATTTAAGTAAAATATTGTAGTTATCATTCACCTACAAACATTCGTAAAATAAGCCATTAGTCGAGTCCGAGATGACTACTGTCAAATCGAATAGCTCTGGAAATTCTTCTGTATATCATAGCTGATGCGCTAGCAAATATTTTGAGCCATGCAAGTGTCAAAATGCATCGTTTTTCCCCGAAAGGAAAAGTTACTCAGTCTTGCAGTATTATAACTGATTTAAAGCTTTGATATCTTGTGGAATGAATTTGATATCGGTAAATGTATATATATATTATGAAGCTTCAAATTGTTCATAGGAAAATTTGTGGAATTGTAAGCCCAAAATTTAAAGAATTATGACTCACATTAAATTGTATTTTATTAATGGGAATAATCGTTATTATAATCTATACCATTCCTCTGAAAAAATGTAAATAAATGTTAGCTTACTTATTCTTATTGCATAAAATCCTGGAGGTTTTGCATCAGTTGTCAGTTGGTGTTTTAAGTAATTTTGAGCTGATGTTTGGTAGCAGATAAACATTGTAGTTAAGGGAAATAAATATCACTCACCGGAGAGATTTCGGTGCAATTAGCCTAGTAAGACAGAGATTACTAACCTTAACAAGTAACATTTTTAACGTATCATATAGGAGACATGTAGCCTGGCGTTTTCAAGTAGTGTAAGTTCTTTAAGCTAAGCTAATGCTTGACATAAATTTATGCAGTTCTTGGTGCATTTTATCACTTTTCCTAATACGATTCACATACTAGAATGATTCCACTTACGATTCCAGAAATAGTAATTAAATGCCATACGCTTCAAATACACAAAACTAAATGGAACCTTATTCTAATATCCAAAACATCGTGTATTGTGTCTGGCGCAATGGCACTTTCTACATATTTCACAAGGCACTGAACGAGTGTTTTGTTTGTATTACGGGAAATAAATATGTTTACATAATATCGAGTTCCCTTTCTTTCTTTTGTTGTCTTACCATTTTTATCAATACACACACACACTGGCCGAAATAAGATTAAGATTAATGTAAAAAATAAATAACGCTGAAGCAAAGTAACACCAAATATATTGTGAATGTGTTTTTATTGGCTAAACTGGCAAAATGACCATTCCTAAATACAAATACATATATATATATATATATATTAATATTTATATATACAGGGAGAATTCACAAAAAAAAAAAAATATCAAGAGAGATGGTGTAGAAAAGAAACATATGTATTAGTATAACGCTCGGGAATTGAAACAGTCTTTAACGTATCGAACCTACGCTCTTCCACAGAAAGGACCACAGAAAGAAACAAGTAGAGAAACAAGGAGAGAAAAAATGTGTGTAGTGGCTACCGATCTATCATGGCGACATGCGTTTGTGTGTGTGTGTGTGTGTGTGTGTGTGTGGGTGTGTGCGCCCGCGCGTGTATGTATGGAGGTATATTCTCTAAATACCATTTGCTGGTAACCGGAAAACATTTATTTAGGTCAAGTGAATAAATGTTTAACTTCAACATTCCATTCATAGTGACAGTTCCCGTTACCGCTTTAATACATTTATTTGCAGTCAAATAGGCTGCTGGATTTCGAGTAAAAAAGAAACGTCGTTTCATTGTAAATTCAGTAGCAAACGATGTAGCAGAATCAATTCTTGTCTCACTTCAAAGAAAGCAAATCCACCGGCTTGATGTGAATGAACATCCAATAAAATTTCTAAACCAGAAACTTGAGAAAGAGATCAATTCAAATTCTAAAGTCAAACATATTTTATCATGACAACAAAGTATAAGTATATATCGGATCAATGATGGACTGGCAAAGTCTAATCATAATAATACTGTGCGTGCAGGAACACATCAACAGAAGGCGAAGCATGACAGCTGATTTATTTGAATGTGCGGAAGAAAATTTCACTGTAATTGAAAAGTACTTTACGTTAGTTATATAAAAATAAAAAAAAATTCTACAAGTTTTGTACATTAGCGTTCAAATGTACCATTGATTGTAGTGAGTAACAATGCCCAACGCCAACATATATTGAGTATTTCCACCTCACTTTTAGTACCTATAGAGGTGGTTCATAAATTTAACAAAATAATAGGCGCAGGAGTGGCTGTGTGGTAAGTAGCTTGTTTACCAACCACATGGTTCCGGGTTCAGTCCCACTGCGCGGCACCCTGGGCAAGTGTCTTCTACTATAGCCTCGGACCGACCAAAGCCTTGTGAGTGGATTTGGTAGACGGAAACTGAAAGAAGCCCGTCGTATATATGTATATGTATGTCTGTGTTTTGTGTCTGTGTTTGTCCCCATAGCATTGCTTGACAACTGATGCTGGTGTGTTTATGTCCCCGTCACTTAGCGGTTCGGCAAAAGCCACCGATAGAATAAGTACTGGGCTTACAAAGAATAAGTCCCGGGGTCGAGTTGCTCGACTAAAGGTGGTGCTCCAGGATGGCCGCAGTCAAATGACTGAAACAAGAAAGAGAAAGAGAAATGATGATGATAACCAGTGATAGGAATAGGTCGTTTTTTAGTTAGAATAATAAGATAAAGAGGTCAAAGTATTCATCCTTTTCTGGGACTTTAAGAATGTAGTTGTTGATGTGATAGATGTTATCTATATAGCGATGTGAAAAGCATTTACTCTTACAAAAGAGCAGCGAATAATTACTAAAAACTACACCCGAATGTTTTTTTTCATAGACTATTTTTTTCATCCCACTGAACATAGGCATTGTTTTGGTAATACCGATTACCAAAATTCAGATTATTAATCTTATTCGCTACTCACATCCAAAGATCATGTCTATCACAGCTTCGCTCACTTTGTATAAAATCATAGGAGTTCCGACTGAGAAATACCTGACCGGTTCTGAAGTATCTGAATGACTACCGGGCATCTTAATGCTTGCCGATGCTTTCATAAAGAAAGGTTTCTACGTTCTACATTTCAAATTTTATCCCAAATTCTAAATTTCATGGTATTTAAACAAGGTGATGACCTTTATAATAGCT
>NC_042998.1:16329774-16356316 GCF_006345805.1 Octopus sinensis
CATCTACCGATATACTCATCAAAATCCCTTCACCAAATGATCTTAAACTTAGACCGATAATAGCAGGGCCAGCATGTGAGACTCACCGCCTCAGCAATTTCTTAGACGCACTTCTTAAACCTTTCCTAAAACACATCAAAAGCTACGTAAGAGACGATATAGATATGCTCAACCACCTCCCTAAAACAGTCAATGAGAAAACCCTTCTAGTATCATTCGACGTAGTTAATCTTTATTCTAACATCCCTCACAACCTAGGAATAGAAGCGATCACCTTCTGGCTGAATAACTACTCCTTTGAACTCCCAACTCGCATAAACAAAGACCTTATAATAAAAGGACTTAGATTTATTTTAGAAAACATTTACTTTATTTTTGACAATAATTTCTACAGACGAAGATCGGGAACAGCGATGGGCACGCGTACTGCACCCTCTTTTGCCAACCTAGTGATGGGATACCTCAAGAAAATACTCTACCAGATAACACTCGAGAAATTTGGAAACACCTTCTCCACCTATATCCAGAACAACTGGAAAAGATACTCGATGACTGTTTCATCATCTGGGATAAAAGTATAGAGAAACTTGAGGAATTTAAAATACTATTAAATGGAATAAATGATAATATACAATTCACGATGGATCATAACGAAGAAGAATTACCATTTTTAGACATCCTCATTAAGAAAATCGGCAACAAAATAGAGACAGATATCTACTATAATCCGACAGACTCCAAACAGTACCTACCTTTTGATTCATGCCACCCACGACACACTAGAATAAATGTCCCTTTTTGTTTAGCTAGAAGGATTTGCACCATAATATCAGACACAAACACCCGACACGCACGTCTCCAGGAACTTAGAACCACACTCACAAATAGAAACTATCCACAGCCCCTAATAGACAGTGCAATCCAAAGGGCACTTAAATTAAGTATAGAAGACCTGAGACAAACAAAACCAAAAACGAAAGAACAATTAAAAACCCTTCCCTACATCTCTACACACAACCCACTCAACAATGAGGCCTTCAGCACCATACTACAAAGCACAGCCCTGCTAAAGGGACCCAAAGATGAACCGGATCCTCGAAACACACACCATCATTAAAAGTAACGGCAACCAAAATCCTTGAAAAGTATTTTAACCAAGCTAAACTGCACTCAACATCACCACAAAGCCAGCAGTTAGAAAATGTGGAAGGCCCAACTGCGGAATCTGTGTCATCTTGGTAGAAGGTTCAGAATTTATACTAGAACAAGGCCATCAGTTCACCATTAGAGCAAACTTCACCTGCGCATCAGAAACTTAATTTACGTCTTAACATGCGCAGGCTGCAATAGGCAGTATATAGGCCATACAAAAAATAGCTTACGTAACAGGATGGCGGTGCATAAATCACAAATTAGAAACCCTGAATACCGGAAAATACCGGTCAGCGGACACATAGATAGATGTGCTGCAAATGTAAATCCGAAACTTACAACTTACCCACTTTATAAATTCAGTGACAGCGTAACCTTCACGCAACACCAAAATAAAGAACTTTATTTCATCAAAAAATTTAGACCAAGTTTGAACACCCTGGGCCAGGAATATTAAAACAAAACATTGGTCCTCCGAAAAAGAAAAACGAAATTCTACCACAACCACTACGACTGCCCCAACTCGCACTACTACTACAACCACCGTGGTCACTGTTGCTACGGCCACAGTGAGAAAATTATAATAATGGAGGTGGGGCGAATTACAATTTCTCAGATCCTTAAACAGTCACTCACGCTGACAGTGATATGTCTTAGGGAAGGACAAATTTATAAACAGATCTCTTTCTCTGCGAGCAGATCTAATCCTGATTCGTCAAAAAATTGATGACATGTTACTTCAGTGGTCAAGCTATTGTCACCCTGCTTGGTCGGTTTCCTCACACGATACAGCTATGGGTCAGACCCGATTCTGATTCGTCAAAACATTGATGACGTCTTTCTTCCGTGGCCAAACTACTCGTTCTGCTGGACTAGCCACCTAACAGGATACAGTCATGGGTCAGATTTAATTTCGATTCGTCAAAAAAATGATGACGTGTATCTTCTGTGGCCAAACTGTCGTTCCGCTTGGTTGGTTTCCTAACAGGATACAGTTAGGAGTCTTTTCACTATATTCGTTCGGACTGGGTTTTGATTCGTTTGGAACTTTATGACGTCAGTGAACAGTGCAAGTTACCACAGCTTAGCTGAGCTGATATAAATCCAACAATCACAAAATTACCAAATATGCGAGCAGACACCGACCAAAAAATTTACTGTTGCTCCCATTGGAACACAAGGTAAAATCTAAAATGAACTCCTCGCCTTTTCAAGAACATGAATTTTTAGATTTGACTCTATTGAATGTATGTCACAATTATGAACTATTACATCATACTCTTTAAACATATAGCATGGACTCTCTTTATTATATATGAATTTTTTATATTTGACTCTATTGAATATATGTCACAATTATGAACTATTACATCATACTCTTTAAACATATAGTATGGACTCTCTTTATTATATATAAAAAAAATTGTTTTGATAAGTTTCGTCATTTCAAGAACCGAAACATGTTAAATTAAAATTTGTCTAATATAGCAGCATTTTCAAACTTCATTTTTTACAAATATATATATATATATATTAAAAAAAAATTTTTTTTTTACATTCAGCTCAGAGCTGCGGCCATGCTGATGCACCACCATTTTGTGCTACACTGTTATTGTGAAGAACCTCGTCTGTTATGTGGCACTTGGTGAAGAATGGAGTTTGATACAGCTACTCTCATTTGCACCTCTTGCCGTGAGGTAGGTCCATCTGGGACTCTTGACAAGAAGATTCCAGTTTTGATTTAGAAAAACCGCTACATCTACTTTGTGCAAGTTCCTCAGACTCTTTGGGAGAATATTAAAAAGCTGTGGTCCCTTGAAACCCAGGCTGTTGCAGAAGCTGGTCCTGAAGCGTGATGGCATTGCTGGGATCTTTGGCACTATGCAGTGTCGTCCCGTTCTAGCATTGGGGTAGCTTGCAATGCCAAAATTTGGCACAATTCCTTCAAGGATCTTCCAGACATATATTACTGCATACTTCTCCCGTCTTCTCTCCAGGGAGTAGAGTCTTAGCTGTTTCAGCCTTTCCCAGTAGCTGAGCTGTTGCAAAGAGACAATCTTCTTTGTGAATCTTCTCTGGATTGCTTCAAGGTCTGTTGTTAATTTTACACTGGTGGGTGACCATAGCTGTGAACAGTAATCCAGGCGACTGAGGACGAATGTCCGCCAGAGGACCATCATGGTTTCCTTATCTCTGGTTCTGAATATTCTTAGAATCCACCCAGCCAGTCGTCTGCACTTTGTCGCCATCCTGGTAATGTGCACTTGGAAAGAGGTATCATCACTCATGTCGATACCCAGGTCCCTCACAGACTTAGGCTCTGGGATTGAAATTCCCTGTGGACCGGTGTATCCTGTAAGTTTAATATTCAGTTTTGGATGCTGGTAGCGCAGGGCCTGGAATTTCTCAGCATTAAACTGCATATTATTATCCTCAGCCCATCTGTAGATTGAACCCAACTCCTGCTGCAGGTGTGCAACATCGCTGTATATATTTAGATATATAGATATATGTATGTATATATGTATGTATAGATATATACGACGGGCATCTTTCTGTTTCTCTCTACCAAATCCATTCACAAATTTTGGGTTGGTGCCAGGCTATGGTAGAAGACACTTGCTCTCCGTCTTGAAGAACTTTTAGATTAATGAGCTGAGTCCAGTACAATCTGTTAAGTCTGATACTTATTCTATTGGTTGTCAAGCGCTGGTGGAAGACAAAGCACAAAGACACACAAACATAAGATTATATATCTGTGAGCATTTATGTGTACATATATATATATAATATATTTATATATATATATATACATATATATATATATATATATACATATATATATATATATATATATATATATATATATATATATATATATATATATATATATATACATATATATATATATATATATCTATATATATATATATATATATATATATTATATATATATGCTTTCAGGAGGCTGATTAGTTGGTGTAAAGGAAACACACTTAGTCGGTTCGACTCCCACGCGGATAGAAAAGCCTTCATTTTTCTGTCGAGGGCTTACATGACTCCTTATTAGACCATTTTCTTTAGTTATTGCACGGTGGTCGCCATAAGCTTTAAACTCATATAAAAAGTACCATTTCATATATATATATATATATATATATATATATATATATATATATATACACAAGATGCGCTCTTTTCGGTTTCCGTCTACCAAATGCATTCATAGGACTTTGGTAGGCCCAAGGCTACAGCATAAGCTACTTGCCCAAGTGACATGCAAAGGGACTGTACTCGGAACCATATGTAGCTGGGGAGGGAACTTCATACAACACATTCTGCGCCTATATATATATATATATATATATATATAATATATATATATATATAGATAAACTTATAAGAAAATGTTTTAGTCCACTCTCCTCTCTCTCTCTCTCTCTCTCTCTCTCTCTCTCTCTCTCTCTCCGCATGCTAGACTTCCTTATCAGCAAATTTTCCGTTTACTTTTTTCCCCAGGTTAATAAGTTAGAAACATCCTCATTGCATAATCTACATTCTCGAAACCATAAGTGTGCAAAATGTCATTTGAAAATATGAATATTAATAGAAATTATACTCAAAGAAAATCAGTTGGTGCAGAATAATCCGAAACTCTGGAGAGAAGAAAGTCATGCTCTCGACATAATTAAAGAGGAGAGACGCAGAGAAACTGGAAAAGAAATAATAAAAACAAGGTAAAAGAAATAAAACTGAAATTCCAGTGAAAGCGTATACGTGGTGTTTGCTTGCATATTGGCAGCTGACAGGCCGGAGCCAACTTGGAAGTTGAGGCTGGATGCTTATTGTACAAGAGGGGATTCAAGCGAAACGTGTGACTGCGGATTAGCATTGGATGTTTGCATGCATTTGTATTACTGATAACGCATTATATATGTGTGTGTCTGTGTGTATATATATATATATATATATATATATATATATATATATATGCATAAACTAATATATAAATATATATATATATATATATATATATATATATATGCATATATACATACATATAAATATCTATATCTATCTATATATCTACATATATATATGTTGATTCGCTAGCTTCTGCTTGTTTCTTTTCTGTGTATCTTTCTGTTGAAGAGCGTAGGCTCGAAACGTAAAAGAATTGTTTTATTTATATTCCTGAGCGCCATACTAACAACAATTGTTTGTTTGTATTCCACCTGCCTTCGTCTTTTGTTTATTTTCATAAAGCTTCCCGTTATATCTATCTATCTCTTATTATAAAAGGCAGATTTTATCTGCCTCCCTTTGGGAGTTATAGAAATCTACAATATAGGATTTCTTCAATTACAATTTACCTAGCATTTTTAAGAGTAGAATACATCGCGTCATGCCAGGTCCCGTTTTTAAAATTTAAACTCCAATTAAGCAAAATTTACAGAAAACTCACATTCTGTTGTGTGTGTCAAATGCTTTTCTTAGTCTGATTTACACCACACGCAAACGCACACACACAATGGGCAACGAATAACATGAAAGTAATTCACTTACTGTAGTGAGTGATTCGTTCACTCTGCCTCCCACTTCCTCTTTCCACACATAGACACGCAAATATATAAATAAAATTGTAAGCTAACGTGCGTGTGTGTGAGTGTGTGTGTGTGCGCGCGTGTGTGTGTGTGTGAGGGTGCGTGTGTGTGTGTGTGTGCGTGTGCGTGAGTGTGTGACAGGAAAGTTTTTTACGACGAATATAAGACCTATATCCAAGTAGCAGAAAGATAAGACAGTAAGGTGTGATTTGAGGGAGATTTGGCTGCTATTTATACCATGTCTAGCTGCCATGTAGGGTCTCCCTCATAGGCTCATACATACATATATACATAGATAATACAGTAAGGTGTGATTTGGGGGAAATTTGGCTGCTATTTCTACCAGGTCTAGCTACCATGTAGAGGTCCCCCTCATTGGCTCATATATATATACATACATAAGACAGTAAGGTGTGATTTGAGGGAGATTTGGCTGCTGTTTCTACCAGGTCTGTTAGGCCTTCTCATGTAAACTCAAGCTTTCTCATGCCTTGAACATAAGACCAAAGCAGAGAATGTATTCTTTTATTCTTCTGCATTTTCCAGCCATTGGTCTGTGGCCATGCTGGGGCAATGCCTTGAAGAATTGTAGTTTAATGAATCGACTCCAGTTTTATTTTTGTAAGCATTGTACTTATTGTATGTGTTTCCTTTGTCAAACCACTAGGTGACAGGGCTGTAAACAAACCAACATTCGTTGTCAAGCAGTGGTGGAAGACAATCACAAGCACAGACACGCACACACACACACATACATGCATACACATATACACACATACATACATACATACATATATATATATGTGTGTATATATATATTGCAGCGTGGAAGGTGTTTGTAAGCCATTTAAGAAACACACAAAAACCGTTACATTCACTTCAACATTTAAATTTAATTTGCCAAAATATTTTCGTCGCTTTGAGACCGCGACCTGTTCACTGACAAAAATATCGTGCTAACAGGTCGCGGTCTCAAAGCGACGAAAATATTTTGACAAATTAAATTTAAATGTTGAAGTGAATCTAACGGTTTTTGTGTGTTTCTTAAATGGCTTATAAACACCTTCAACGCTGCAACTGTTTTCGTTCCACCACACGGTATCAGATCAAGTCACTTGCTATGCAAGTACATCTCTGTAACTATATATATATAATATATATATATATATATATAGTATATTGGTAAAAACAGTAAGATAATAAAAGAAAGAAAGAGACCTCAATATTATGAAAATAGAGGAAATCTTTATATATAAAAGTGAGGTTGTGTGTCTGTCTCCTACGATTTAGATTCCTAACTACTCCCACATTTTGCGGTGCAGTTTAACCAAAACCGGGTATCTTATAGTCGTGATTCATATCGAGACCGTCGGGTATTAGCGCGCGTCTACGATGAGTCTACGATTTAAAAAAAATTTACCATCAATTTTTCCCATTTTTAATCCATTTTTGACATATATAAGGGAAGTAACTCTCTAAAATTTATTATTAAATCTCAGAACGTAAAAAGCTACAGTAACACCCCTCCCCCTTTGTGGTTAGCCATATTGAGATGGCTATTATACTTTACATCTCTAAAAATGCTTATATAATTATTTCCCTTACAAACCCGAGCAACGCCGGGCGATACTGCTAGTCTATCTATATATTTATATATATATATATATATATATGCATATATGGGTACAGTATATCACAAAATGTAAACAACATGAAATACGAAGGCAAACTTCGATATTCGAACAACAAGAGTAACAAACAGAAAACAAGACCGGTACCATAAAGAACGACCCTTCCTCAGTTGTCAGCCGTTTATCTTTTCCACATTTTGAGCAATTGAGGAGAATACGAGGCTTCGAAAAACAGTTGCTCCTGCGAACAAAATAAAATTTGGGATTTGCAGAGGGTCAAAGATGGTAACGAAGACAGGACAGTGGACACATACAACAAAACCAAACGAAAATACCATGGAGGGCCGTTAGGCCAGACGAGACAAGATAGCGAACGCTGGAGGAGTATTCTTTGAGAAGAGAATAGTAAGGAAAGGAGAAAGATAAGAATGCATGAGGTCTGTGCGACAAAATGAAGGCAAAGGAAGATGATCACATGACGAAAATAAATATGGACGATGGTCTCGTGTGATCAACGAGAGAGGATAAAGGAGGGATGGGAACAGCGAGAAATATTGCGAGAGAAACAGTTAGAAAATGGTGAAGGGGAGAAAAAAGAATTAGAGAACGGAAGAGAAAGAAAACGAAAGGACGAGTACAGAGTAGAGCCGCATCAAAATTATTAACATAAACTTACATGGAAATGGATGCATGGCGTTTATATAATATATATATATATATATATAATATATTATATATATATATATATAATATACATAACAAATATATATGCATATATACATATATATGTGTACACACACACACACACACACATATATATACATATATGTTTACAGAACGTCACAAAACGTACGCATACCCAAGTTTGCCCTCGTACTGCGTGTTGTTTTCGTATTTCATGTTGTATACGTTCTGTGACATTCTGTACCCATATATGCATATGCATATATATATATATATATATATATATATATATATATATATAATTAATCAATATAGGGTGGCAAAAAAAATTTTGTAGAATTTTTTTGCCACCAGCGGCCTAGTGGAAAAAAATTAAATAGTCATAGACCATTTTTAAGTTCAACATCAACAATCAAGGAACGGCCATAATAGGCCATTCACCCACTAGAAATAACAGCCAAAGCTTCAACCGCAAATAAAAGTCAATTCCGTAAACAGGAGAAAATTTAAAAAACATTTACCCTGTAATTTCTTATACGATGCACCGTTTCATCTGCTGTTTAATGGTAAACTAACCTGATTAAATTAAATCAAGCCAATCTTCCATAGGCCCTCAGATTCTTCAGTAAGAAATAGCCACAAGTCGGAACAGATATTTTCACGAGGCATTTCCGACCCTGCCAAGGTAATATCTGACCTAAAATTTTCAAATCATCGCACTCGCGCCAAATTATCGGCAGCAAATAAATATAAGCCGTCGATTCCATTACGGAATTAACCAGAAAATTCATAATTAATCAATCTAGGGTGGCAAAAAAAATTTTGTAGAATTTTTTTGCCACCAGCGGCCTAGTGGGAAAAAAATTAAATAGTCATAGACCATTTTTAAGTTCAACATCAACAATCAAGGAACGGCCATAATAGGCCATTCACCCACTAGAAATAACAGCCAAAGCTCAACCGCAAATAAAAGTCAATTCCGTAAACAGGAGAAAATTTAAAAAACATTTACCCTGTAATTTCTTATACGATGCAACCGTTTCATCTGCTGTTTAATGGTAAACTAACCTGATTAAATTAAATCAAGCCAATCTTCCATAGGCCCTCAGATTCTTCAGTAAGAAATAGCCACAAGTCGGAACAGATATTTTCACGAGGCATTTCCGACCCTGCCAAGGTAATATCTGACCTAAAATTTTCAAATCATCGCACTCGCGCCAAATTTATCGGCAGCAAATAAATATAAGCCGTCGATTCCATTACGGAATTAACCAGAAAATTCATAATTAATCAATATAGGGTGGCAAAAAAAATTTTGTAGAATTTTTTTGCCACCAGCGGCCTAGTGGGAAAAAAATTAAATAGTCATAGACCATTTTTAAGTTCAACATCAACAATCAAGGAACGGCCATAATAGGCCATTCACCCACTAGAAATAACAGCCAAAACTTCAACCGCAAATAAAAGATTGGCTTGATTTAATTTAATCAGGTTAGTTTACCATTAAACAGCAGATGAAACGGTGCATCGTATAAGAAATTACAGGATAGGTGTTTTTTAAATTTTCTCCTGTTTACGGAATTGTCTTTTATTTGCGGTTGAAGCTTTGGCTGTTATTTCTAGTGGGTGAATGGCCTATTATGGCCGTTCCTTGATTGTTGATGTTGAACTTAAAAATGGTCTATGACTATTTAATTTTTTCCCACTAGGCCGCTGGTGGCAAAAAAATTCTACAAAATTTTTTTTGCCACCCTATATTGATTAATTATGAATTTTCTGGTTAATTCCGTAATGGAATCGACGGCTTATATTTATTTGCTGCCGATAAATTTGGCGCGAGTGCGATGATTTGAAAATTTTAGGTCAGATATTACCTTGGCAGGGTCGGAAATGCCTCGTGAAAATATCTGTTCCGACTTGTGGCTATTTCTTACTGAAGAATCTGAGGGCCTATGGAAGATTGGCTTGATTTAATTTAATCAGGTTAGTTTACCATTAAACAGCAGATGAAACGGGCATCGTATAAGAAATTACAGGGTAAATGTTTTTTAAATTTTCTCCTGTTTACGGAATTGACTTTTATTTGCGGTTGAAGCTTTGGCTGTTATTTCTAGTGGGTGAATGGCCTATTATGGCCGTTCCTTGATTGTTGATATATATATATATATATATATATAATATATATATATATAATATATATATATAATATATATATTATATATATATATATATACATACATATATTTCTATATAAATGCGTGTGTGTTCATTTGTCCCTGCATTTATGAATCTGTAGGTGATTCCGTGTTGCCATGAACACAGAAAGAAAACATCCGTAGATTTTTCGATTTCGTCTTTGCCAGAGAACATGACGAATGTTTTGGAGCCGCGTTCTTCTGCGTGTACTCTGTAAATTATTATCATTGTCAGACATCAGTTAGCATCAGGAAATAGTTTGTTTTACTGACTCCGATATACAAATGCTCATGCAGGATTGAACGATTAACGGTCTCTCGGTGTAGAATCAATTAAGGAAACACACTTCGAGATCGAAGTACTGCAATCTTTGATGTCTCCTTAGGCTGGTGCGTCTGTGTTATGAACCCACAACGACTAAATAGAAGATGTGGTCTTCGAGGATGATAACAAACAGCGACCACATATTCATCTTCGCATGTACCAGAATGTATTAAAGATTAAAATATGCATTATTGTCTGGATTCTAAGTTCTGTGTGCAAACTATGAACTATTAAAGCAACTTCTTCATTTGAATAATATTTCTAAAATATTTAAAATTCCTAAGGGCCACTAAGAGTTGAGTGAATTAATTATGATGAATTTGTAGAGGAGCGGTGTGCAGTTTTGTGTTGACGATTCCCGAAAGAGGAGTATGTACTGCTGCAGGCTGTAAGTGCAGTTTAATGTTATGAAATGGTGGAATTGCACACATAGAAACCTACCTATATACCTAAGGAAACCGCCCACACAGACTCTCACTCACCTAACCACACACTCTCGCATGCAAACTCATAAGTACATAAACACGTACACACACACACATACACACAAATATATATACACTCATACACAAATTTATGCGCATTACGTATCTTAAGTTTTTCAGCTTTGTGTTATATTTACAATGCCAATTCTGTTATGCGTAAATATTCAGCGTATATTCCACTTTAGATGACTCTGTTGCTGCATGGTGATGTGTATGCATTAACACCCATCATACCCATGGGTGCCTAATTAATATATCCAGATTGTACACATACATACACGCATGTTTATACATATACATATACGTCCGACATTAAGGATTACAACAAAATCATGAATTTTTTTTGGTGCGAATTTTACGGGGAAATAAATCGTAAAATTATGGAAAATGTGTTGCCCGGGTTGCTCGAGTTACAAAAACAGCAACAAGCAGCAACTGACAGAACAACAGCAGCAGCTACAGCAGCAGGAACAACAGCAGCAATAACTACTGAAAGAACAACAACAGCAGTTGCAACTGCAAAAATTGCAGTACAAGCAACAGCAATTACTATTACAGCAACAAATGCTGCAATTAATGAAAAATAAGCTGTCAGAAAATGTTGAAAAGAATATTCTCGCCTGATTATGTTGCGAACTCCACAACAGAGCTTAAGTACGAACCAGACGAAGGAGTTATATTCGAGGCTTACTATAGAAGATACGAACAAATATCCAAAAAAGAGTACAAAAAGACTATGGAAACGTGCTCAATCTTAAGAAAAGTAGCAGCAGGAGAGCACGAGGATTACAGCCATTACGTACTCTCACAAAACATTCTGACTTAAAATTTAAAGATTTCAGTAGCAATATTATATGTTGCCGAGGAGAAGGCAGAGTCGTCACCAGTTGTGTTAATTTTTCTAGTAGATGTGTATTTTAGTAAAATAAGACATGTCTGTAGTAACAATACTAGTAACTAAAATGAAACTGACTAAAACTTGAGACGGCAAAGACAGTATTAATAATATTCAAACCATGTTAAAAATACTAACGATAAAATTGAATGAGAAGATGAAGAAGATGCGAAATAAAAATACAATTAAATATAAAGTGAATAAATGATGCAAAATATTAAAAAAAATGAAAATAAATAAATGAAGAAATTAATAAAATAAGATAAACAATAAAATAAAAAAATTATAACCGATAACAGAAATAGAATGATATATTAATGCTATGTATATATCTAATTAAAAACATGATGGGGTTAAACGTAGATAAATGAGATAGCATGACTTTTTATATCTGCTTCTTTTTTTCTTTAAATCTATTCTAAAATACGCACACCTAACTACCTACCTACCTACATACATACATACCTACCTACCTACCTACCTACCTACCTACCTACCTACATACGTACATACTTACCTACTTACCTACCTACCTACCTACCAACATATATACACACATACATACAGAAATATATACGCACGTATATTTATGAATGCACATATATGCATTCATGTGTGTGTATATATGTGTATGTTCGTGCGTGTTTCAGACAAATATTTGAATAGAAAAATAGAGACATAATAACATAAAACGGGGGGATACATTGAGAGAATGAGCAAGGAATATACACGAAAGGAAACGCTAAAATAAAAGGTCTAAAAATATCGAGATGTGGCTTAATGAGGGTACTTGGGTGTGAAGCATTCGGACTAATAGCTGAGTGTATCATCTAAACCGACACTCAGTGACTTGTCTCAAGATGGTAACAGAGGCATATGTAGACCAAAAGAGACAAAGAAAGCACGTAGTTTTTTTTTTCTTTGTAGTTGTACCAATATTTCGTGGACCTTCCGTTGATGCACCTAGAAGTTTTCCCCATGTGGGACTCGGGGAAATTCACGCAAGCTCCTTCCTGACTCTCTCTCTCTTCCGTATACAGTATTCTTAGTTTGTGTTGTTGATATGTGGGTTACTAATACACAACGAGCAGTTACTTTGATATGTTTCTTTGTCATTACTTACTTAGAACAGACTCCATATGGTGGAGGCGCAATGGCCCAGTGGTTAGGGCAGCGGACTCGCGGTCGTAAGATCGCGGTTTCGATTCCCAGACCGGGCGTTATGAGTGTACCTAAGGCTACACGAGGCTCCGGCAGGGATGGTGGTGATCCCTGCTGTACTCTTTCACTCACCACAACTTTCTCTCACTCTTACTTCCTGTTTCTGTTGTACCTGTATTTCAAAGGGCCCGCCTTGTCACTCTCTGTGTCACGCTGAATATCCCCGAGAAATACGTTACGGGTACATGTGTCTGTTGAGTGCTCAGCCACATACACGTTAATTTCACGAGCAGGCTGTTCCGTTGATCGGATCAACCGGAACCGACGGAGTGCTTCCAGACTCCATACGTCTACCTCTCTACAACCTTGATCATAAGCTTGGTCCCACAGAAGTTTTTCTTAAATAATCTAGCTAGTTCACTCTTAGCTATATCATCTGCAAAAAAGAGCACTATCAAGCTTGGGGTATTCATAACACATATTACATTTAGCCCTGTTACAAAACAAAAATCTGTTGGGTTTTTTGTTTGTTTTTGATTTACTCTCACCGACAGACACATATAATCCACTTGCATTAGCAAAATGGAACTAGTCCAAAATATATACTCACAGTTCACACACCATACAAAAAAAGTCGCCACCGAATATACCTTCTATTCATAACATGTATTTCTTAATCCTTTACTGAGTGACCCTGGCCCAAAATTGAATCGGTGACCAATTTGAACTGTTAATCTTTCAAATTCTTGTAAAATGTGTATATGCCTGTGCGTGCCTCAATAAATTTAACTGTAACTAAAAGAGTTCACTTATGGGGATATATGTAGTACTTATCAGGCTTCACTATTTTCATCCCAATAACATTCTTTTTTTTATATAATGCTGTATAAAGATTAATATAGTTATCTAATTTGAGTTGCATCAAAAGCACACACCTATAGAATATTTGCACTGAGTCTATTGACTGAGCTAATGTGTTTACCTATAACATGATTAAAAAATGTGTCTTTCCAAATACAGTTGCTACAATATCAACTGAAAATAGTTCGGATTCATCATTTATTTCGCTCCTATATAAAGACTTTTCTTCCTGATACTTCTGTGCACCTTGTACTTTGTAGTGTAGCTTTTGCGTTGCAGTGGTAATGCGGTTTTTGGTACTTATACTATTATTTATTATCCAGATGAAGCACGATAAATGGTAGTATTTACAGGTTTCGTTCTGATGGATCTTAACGGTTTTATTTTTTATTTTATTTTAGGAGATACATATTCAGATTATGTTTTCAAAATATACTCAGTTAAATATTTCATCACGTCGGTTAGCAAGTACATTCTGCATTGAAACTTATCGCTATCTTCCTACATATTAGCCTCACCTATTTTGCTATTCAAGTTAGCTACACAGATGTAAAAGTTAATTTCGATATTTACGTAGTATTGCTTTTGGAACAAATTGTTACAATTGTTTCAAACACTTATACATCTTGACCATTATTTTCGTCCCTTACATCGAACATTTTCTGCAGAATAGTAACTACTGTATATTATATCAATTTATATGACAACGTCTTATATATATAACACATATATCCGTATATTTATCAAGTCTGCAATTTCGATGTTCAGTTTCGCAATTTCCGACATGCCAAATCCTTTCCTGATTACCTGCATGCTGGCCATAAATTTACTCTAATATGAATTGCGTACGGACAGTTTCGATGTTCCTTTAATTACGAAGCTGTATGTCTATTGGTCAAAGTTCAGTTGAATTAATCTGCTGGGATTTTCAGTTAGGTAAAGAAGGATGCGAACGAAATTTGCTTTGCCTTTTACTGTACAATAATCTTGATAATTATGGTACTCTTTGTTAGTGAAATGAATCGCTTGAATTGCCATTAGAATAGTTACAAACTTTGATAAATCTTTTATTGTTCAACTTCCGCATTATATATCATTGTGAAATACCATGTTCATTCCATTCATTTTTACAATAGATTTATTTTACAATCTACTCTTTAATAAATTAAGGCTGTCAAATTCTGCAAATTAAAATGTAAATAAAAATTTACTTCAATTAATAAAAGAATGAAAAACCGACTGTAATTTCGGAATGCATTTGATAAGTGAAAAGTCAATGAACGTGTAGCTTGAAATTAGTTCTAAATATCTCATGCTAAGAAGGTATTCCTTGAAGATGAGAAAAAGCGCCGACGACCTGTGCTTCACAAACCATTGGTGTGTTATTAAATAAGTGAAGCGAAAACTGAATATTAATGTCGCAGACGCAGCGAGCATTAAAATGTTTTACATCTGTTCCGCAGCAGACATTCCAAAAGTTTATTGCCACTTGTTAGGAAGGAAAAGAAAACTCCGTTCATAATTCTCTCCTTTCTTTTATTTAAGAATATTTAAGAATATTAATTTCTTGATCTGACTCTGACATATGAATTAATCTATTCGTCAATCGACGGTGCTTCCATAATTGCAGCAGCGAAACGAAATACCAACACATGTTCAAAAACCGAAACTGAAGCGCCAACTGTGTATCAATATATTAATGCTTTTAACAGATTTAATCAGCGACTAATATGCTAACATACTGACGATCACATCACAGCAGAAAGCTATGGTGAAGTAACCGACGAATTGTACAAAAGTCTGTGACGTTTGCTTTTCCAACCTGCGTCAATATAAAATGAACAAATTATTCATCTTGACAAAGTTAGTACACGCTTCTCTCACGTGCTTCTGCAGAAAAGAGAGAGAGTGTGTGTGTGTGCGTGAGTGAGAGAGAAGAAGAAGAAGAAGAAGAAGAACCAGAAAAAGAAGAAGGAGGAGGAGAAGAAGAGGAAGAACCAGAAGAAAAAGAAGTGGAATAATAATAATAATAATGATAATAATAATAATGATAATAATAATAAGAATAGTAATAATAATAATAATAATAATAATAATAATAATAATAATAATAATAATAATAATGATGATGATGATGATGATGATGATGATGATTATAATAATAATAATAATAATAATAATAATAATAATAATAATAATAATATTAATAATAATAATAATAATAAGAAGAAGAAGAAGAAGAAGAAGAAGAATTGAGCTATGAATGTGTACCTCACTCACAATCACTTCACCGACGTCTCTCTGACAGCTGACAGTGACATTTCTTTTTCAGTCTCTCCACAACTCCGAACGTGAGACATTTTTGCAACAACTAAGAATCGGTTTAAAATGTCTTCAAAGTATTTACCAGTTCCAAGACTCTAGAAATCTATATTCGAGGAATAAATAGACTTTTTGGCAAACATATGCAGATTCAATGATTATTATTTCGATTAATACAAATTAGTGCGAGCCGACATGTATTGATTAAATTTTGACGCCTAAAACTGCAGTTACTTTCACAAATTTCGGTCTACTATACTTAGCATAACACATCTTGTGTAGACAATATAATTCTGTAAGTTGCTTCAGCAAGAACTCTTTCTAATTTGTCAACACATTCTTTATTTGGGTCATGCTAACCTACCAACATACTTAGAAACTTTCGTAATTATGTTAACGCTTCAACGAATAGCGTGCAATTGTGAATCGTAATTTAAGCAGTATATTTTCCCACCAACTTAGTCATACGCAATTTCATAAAATTTTGCAGATGTGTAAGTTAATTTGATAGAGGGGTTCGTATTGTTCTTGAACGCTTTTCTAATTTAAAAGAAGGTTAAAACATATATACGATCGATTACCATAACATTCTGAAAGTTTTCTTACGTAATTACCTTAAACAATCCTTACATTAAATATTTGAGACTTTTTTTTTATAATCATACTCTATTTTTGGGTAAATGTTTATACTTAAATACGAATGCCATAATTATGTAATATAAACTCTGAATAAAATAATTTAACATAACCGAAAAAGCGACAAAACAATAGCATTATCTACAATATTTGAAATTAAACTGCTCAGTATCTCTGCATCGGTATTTCTTCGTCACTTCACTTATTTCTTCTCATTTATGACAAGCAATCATTTTCTTGCATCTGACTATTCCTATCTTTCAAAGAAATTGTTTCGCATTTCTAAATATGAAAAAAAAAAAAAAAACATTATGTATTAATTTTTTACAAAGATATTTCTTATTGTGCGAAATTTTTAAATCTAAATACTAATATGGAAAAATTTTACATTGCCAGAATGTGAGCCGTCGTGAAATATTGCAAATGACAAAACACAGTAGTTCTATCAAAAGAATATATATATTATTCATACAGTTCTTGTATGATTTCGCACACACACACACACACACACACACATTTATATATTCTTTTATTTTTTTAATTATTCCTGTCGTAGGATTGCAGCCATAATCTGCCTTCCTTCAATTTTGTTGTCTCTTAATCGCTGGGAGTTGGAATATAACTGGGCTGAACTTCTTTCAATGGTTTTCTGGTCCAGTATCATTATTGGAAGTTTTTCCAAAGCTTGTGTTTTAATGCTCCAGCACTGATCCCTTTTATATTTCGGATTTCCTTAGGTAGGCAGTGGAACAATTGAGGACATCTAGATATCAGATTCGTACAACAGTATGATTTTGCTGGTGATATCTGAGGGGGAATATTTGGAAGGTGATAGTATTTACCCGTACGTGCATTAAAATACTCTCTAATTGTCGAAGTTTGGAACACGTCACTCTACGATTTACCATACGTATATAATAGAATATGTCTCTCTTCGGTATTCCATGCAGCAGAGACGCAGTGCTTTCCGACGTTCTCAGTAATTAAGGCTTTTAACCGAAGTTATTTTACTCGTGGACATTCATTATAACACTTCACTTTCTTCTGTGAGTCCGGATATGTTTGGAATTCAAAGTTGTGAGCTGTAATCTGATCTGTTCTGAAGTAAGGGTGTCTATAGAGTTAGTATAAACATCGGTTCTCTTGTCACGAAGATTCATATGAACCATCCCATGAGACGTACGTGTTTAAAGGTCAGTTTTGTGATATGACTGAAGAAAAATGCTTAATGGTTGCTTCAAAGTTTCCTATGCCATTAGCACTCTGAATCATTCTATTATCTTGTGTCAGATATTGTGACTTGTGTGTGTTTCCTCCGTAATGAAGAACCTGAAACTTTGGTGCATTACGTTTCGTATTCTTTTTATCTGCCCATTGATTAATGAGGTTTACCGCATCTTGAGTGTGATGGCAACTTCTGCTGTTTGGACATCTATGGAAATTTTTCATTCATTGGCGTGTCTCGCTAGGTTGAAAGATTACACCTGTGATCTTGGAATTGATAGAGAGATAATAGATAATCATGTTCCAAGAATCTTGCACCGACATATACCACTTATTACGGGTGAATTTGCTGAAAAAAACCCCACCTGCAGCAACATTGATTATTTCTCCGAAAGAAGTGAAGTAGGCATTCTACGAGTTTTCCAGGAATGCAAAGATCCCTTGACCTATGACAGATGATTCCTTGAACAATCTTGTAAAACGCTTTAGCAAAATCAATGTGACTGCAGTCGATGTCCTCTCCTCTAGAGAGATTGTTGAAAATAGCGTTATGGTGCCGTAACAAAAAAGTTAGGCAACATCGTCCACTCCGAAAACCATGCTGTGTATCAACTAAGTTGTTTTCTTCAAGGTGCGTAATTAGTCTCTCTCGGTCAATGAGTTCGACAATTTTAAAGGTGTGAAATTTGAAAGAAGTGGGGTTATAGTTTTAGCTTCAGCCCTGTTACCTGCTTTGTGTATAGGTTTTACACTTGCGATTTTCAACAGTTTTAGAATTATACCAGTATCCAGCGACTTTTGAAATAGCATATTTAATGCTCTCATGAGTATGTTTCAGTACATTTTTTACAGAATGACTGGGAGACCATCTGATCCAGATGATGAGTTTCAATCTACTTCGTTAATAGCTCTATGTACATTATCATCTGTAGTTTCATAACTTTCTAGACGTGTCTCTGCAGTTGATATCCGGGGATCAAAAGATTCCTTTCTACTATATTATTAATTATAGTTTCCAAGAAAGTATTGTTATATTATTGATTCAAGAGGATGCATGTTTGTGATGACTGATTTGTCTATGATCCATTTTGGTTCATTAGAGTTCCAATCTGGTTATGTGTACATACTATTTTTTTTACCAACTGCAAAAAGAACTGAGGAATAGATTTTGATATTCTCCACTGTTTTGTGTCCCTTTAGCGAATATTTTGTAAAATATATTTTTTACGTGCAATGTTCTTCCTTTTTTATTCTAATTTACTTCGCTATCCCATGTTAAGAGAGTTAGTTTTGTTTTTATTTGGTACTGCTACGCTGTTGTATCCGTCTCATAGAATATTTTTCTTGCGGGAACAGGCGTGTTTATATGTTGTATGCTTTCGACAGATTTTGATTATATCTTCGCAGAGGAATTGTATTTCTTCCTTAATATTGAGGTTGCCAATATACTGAGAACAGTTTCTTTTTAAGATTTCAGTTTCTGTTTCCTTCTTCTTGACCCTCCTGAAAGTGAAGTTCATGAGCCAGGTTTGATGTTATTTGTGTGTGATGATCCCTTTGAATCATATACACATATCTGTATAATGCTGTAATCACAAATATCTGTCAGAATGACATGTATATTGTAAAGGAAGTCTGTATTTGTGGTAATGAATAGGTTGAGTATTTTATTCCTCTATCTGGAGGCATATCAGCAAGACAGTTTTCACTTATCTTTCAGAAAGAACTTTTTGAAAGTCAGTACCAGAAGACTGAGGATCAGGTTTGACTGAGTATCTTCTGACTGTTTTCACTTGTAGAAACTTTGGAAATCTCATGTATTTCGTAAGTGAGCAGGACGTTCATTTACAAACTGCATTACTCGCACTCAGACCGACGCATACACGGAGCATACAACCCATATAATGATGCACACATGCATACACATGTACACAGCACATATTAAAGCACACACACCAACACACACACATGCGCGCAACAACTAACACCGAAAACGAACAAATGAGTGGCAAAAATTTACCGTATATTTTTCGTATGAATTACGGAGATGTACTTGCATAGCAAGTGATTTGATCTGAGATCGTGTGCTCAAACGAAAACAATTGCAGCGGGGAAGGTGTTTGTAAGCCACTTAAGAAACACACAAAAGCCGTTCGATTCACTTCAACATTTAAGTTTAATTTGTCAACATATTTTCGTCGCTTTAAAACCGCGACCGTGCTGCACGGATTTTTGTCAGTGAACAGGTCGCGGTCTTAAAGCGACGAAAATATTTTGACAAATTAAACTTAAATGTTGAAGTGAATCGAACGGCTTTTGTGTGTTTCTTAAATGGCTTACAAACACCTTCCACTCTGCAATTGGTTTCGTATGAATATCAATCTGAAAATGTATTTATTTCCGCATATCTTCGTCATTCCATCCATGGCTTGGTCTCCTACAAGTTCGCGTGAATATATATATTTTCATGACATAGCTTTTCAATAAAATAATTAAAAGAAGACTTCTGATAATGATAATAATAATAATAATAATAATAACAACAACAACAACAACAATAATAATAATAATAATAAAAATAATAATAATAATAATAATAATAATAATAATAATAATAATAATAATAATAATATAATAATAATAAATAATAATAATAACAATAATTATAACAACAACAACAGCAACTACGGCAAAACCAATAATAATAAGAATAGCTATGACTTTTCTTTCCCTTATTGCTCTTTATTTATTTATTTATTTATTTGTCTCTCCGCCGTTCTTACCTAAAACGTTTCTTTTCCTTGAAAGAGAAATATTTCCGTCTTTATTTTTATTTCTTTGTAAACTCCCTCTCCCTCTCTTTCTCTCTTTTTCTTACTCCGGCAGCAACTGTAGGTGACAGCACCAAGAGTTGCCAGTCATATTTCCCACGCTTGTTTTTAATAAAGGATTAACAAGAAAATATTCTTAAAAGCTTCAGCTGCGACAGCAACAACATGAGCCACAGGTTCTGAACTCACTGACCTCGTAACTGTCCACCGGTAGTAAAACATTCTTTCTTCGCCTCATTCAAGTGAATGACAATGGCGGCAAAACTTATATATCCATTAAGCATGTCCTCCGCCTCCTCCTTATTAACGACGCTATCATCATCATTACCGTCGTCCGCATGATGATTATATTTATTATCTACTAACACTGCTGCTACAACAACAACAGCAATTACTACTACTAATACCTATTTCTTTATTACCCACAAGGGGCTAAACATAGAGGGGACAAACAAGGACAGATATAGGTATTAAGTCGATTACATCGACCGCAGTGCGTAACTGGTACTTAATTTATCGACCCCGAAAGGATGAAAGGTACAGTCGACCACGGCGGAATTTGAACTCAGAACGTAGTGGCAGACGAAATACTGCTAAGCATTTCGCCCGGCGTGCTAACGTTTCTGCCAGCTCGCCCACCGCCGTCGCTACTTCTACTTCCCCTTCTTCTTCTTCTTCTTCTTCTTCTTCTTCTTCTTCTTCTTCTTCTTCTTCTTCTTCTTCTTCTTCTTCTTCTTCTTCTTCTTCTTCTTCTTCTTCTTCTTCAACTACTACTACAACTACTACTACTACTACTACTACTACTACTACTACTACTACTACTACTAGCAACACAAAACAGACATCCTATTTTCCATTCCATCACCCTTGCAAAACAACAATAAAACCAAGCATATCGCTTCCTCGGTTTATTAAGTTATGACGTTCCATTAACTATCAGTTTCCCATCCGCATATGGAAGATGCCAAAATAAACCATGAAGCACAAAGAAAACTTGTTACAATCTAGGGGTTGAAATTCTGCTTCTATTGAGGACGCGAAAGCTTATGTTTAACTTGCGAACACATCCCTAATCTAAAATCACATAGGCGCAGGAGTGGCTGTGTGGTAAGTAGCTTGCTAACCAACCACATGGTTCCGGGTTCAGTCCCACTGCGTGGCATCTTGGGCAAGTGTCTTCTGCTATAGCCTCGGGCCGACCAATGCATTGTGAGTGGATTTGGTAGACGGAAACTGAAAGAAGCCTGTCGTATATATGTATATATATATATATATATATATATATATATATATATATATATATGTGTTTGTGTATGTTTGTGTGTCTGTGTTTGTCCCCCTAGCATTGCTTGACAACCGATGCTGGTGTGTTTATGTCCCCGTCACCTAGCGGTTCGACAAAGAGACCGATAGAATAAGTACTGGGCTTACAAAGTATAAGTCCCGGGGTCGATTTGCTCGACTAAAGACGGTGCTCCAGCATGGCCGCAGTCAAATGACTGAAACAAGTAAAAAGAGGAAAGAGAAAAAGGCCCTAATAGCCGTCACCACTAGGGAACTTGAGAGAACTACTATCAAATTCACATTTAGTTTCATAGACAAAAGAAGAACCTGAATCTACCATAGAGTCCACATATAGGAAATAACGTTGAAATGATCCACAACATATGCTCAAGGATCCTTAAAACATACTTGTTCAGGGTTAATGATGCTACCATCTCTCTCGGATTTAACCTTTTTGGCTTCCACTTTTCATTTTTCAATTGTTTGTTCCAGCTGATTTCATATTTGATGAGTTGATGTAGTTAAGCATGGTAATAATTGATATGAAAGTCAATTTCACCATAAATCAATAAATAAAGCGCTAATAGCATTTAGCGTTTTCTAATTTTGGGTAATTTTATTCAATCGAAAGACAGATATATATGCATCTGCTTCCATAGTAACAAACTAAGCTGATACAAAACTGCTTAACCACGTGGTCATTTTTTCTTCTTAAATGTTTAAAACACATGAGGTATGAAGTAGTCGTGAGATGTGTAAAATAATAGGGCTTAAATCACGCACCAATTTCTTTTTTTTTTTTTTGGTAGGGAAATTTCGTATGAATTTCCGTGTGTACAATAAAAATACGAAAATAAAGGGGATTATAGGGTGTGCATAAAGCAGAATTCCGCTAATATTTCGCTTTTTTATAGTTGGCAACACGAGCAGCAACGCACAAAATGAAAGCTTTATAATCCTGTTTTACTCAATGGGTAAAGATTATCAATTTTTAAACTTCACCAAGGTTTTTATTGTTCTGGAAAAAGTGAATTAGCTCCTAAGTTTCTGCGTGGATACTTACATCATTAAACCTAACTTTAAAATTTTCACTAAACATTAAAATTCACGCAGATACAGTTAAATAGCAAAGATACTCCTCTATTCTACACTTATCGCTCTAGCCATAAATACTATAAACAATGCTAGACTCCCTGAAGAAATTGCTTTATGAGAACTGAAGGAAACCAGTGTTCAATAACACACTTACATGCGCAGACAATCGTCAGGACATACGAATATATGTGTATGAATGTGTGTGTGTGTGTGTTTTGTGTGTGTGTATATATATATATATATATGTGTGTGTGTGTGTGTGTGTGTGTGTGTGTCTGGGTGTGTGTGTGTCTTAAATAAAATGAGACAACAAAACCACGGCTGTGTAGATATTAATAAAGAGAAAGGTAGTCTTACTGCTGTTTCAAGGATATTTCTCTTATCCCCCTGAACTTCAACCTACCATGGTTTTATGAAATTTTTCACATATTTTTAATTGAGGGAAGTAAATTAAAGAACATAATTTTAGTTGATTGATATTATATTTAGGTTTTTATTCACATGATACGCTTTAGAATTATTAGTCGATTGTATATACCTTCTTGATAGACCGTTCTATTTTATTCGTATTTTGATAAGCGTATATATCTTTTACCTTCTGTGTTTTTTTATATATCCATTCTTTTTATATGTTAAAGGCCGATCCGGTTCTTGACTGAAGATTGAAGGCTTCGAACGTCCCGTCTTTTTTTTTCGTATCGTCTTGTAAATGTTTTGCGTTCTTGTCCCAGTTTGTATTTTTTTACATATATATATATATATATAGCGTCGCACGTACCCTTTTGTCTTATATGTAAGTACATATATATATATATATATATTATATATATATATATGTATATACGGGCACATACATACATGCTTCTATATGTATTATTAAAAATTTAAAAGTTTAAGAAATAAGACATTGGAAAGTCAAACAAGGTTGTTGTATATTACCTAAGGAGTGTTTGGTATATATAGCGTGGGGATTAAGGTTGCATTTAGATTTTTGGTAAAATTTTAAGGTATAAAGAAAGCAAGTACCGTGGGCCTCATTATACTTATTTATTAGCACTGAAGAGTTATGTTTTAAAATAAGGAAGGCCTCTTTTAGTCATAGATTACAGGCTGAGCGTTGACCCTGTAATGGAAATTCCGATTTTGTTATGGACCATGACAAGTATTTGGAATATTCCTATTTTTGAGATGATGTGTATGACTGGCGAGTGTTGAGGATTTACTGTATTGCTCATATATAAAAGAAGTGAAATGCACAGCGTATAGTTGTTTATAATATTATAGTTGGTCCTATATATGGTTGTAGAATTGTGTAGCGTGTCGAGAACGGAGCGTTTGTAAATTACGTTCGACCAAGGCTGTGTGGAATGTATAAGATATTTATAAAAAAGAACAGTAGTCTTACAAATGTTTCTGGGGTATTGGGGATATCCTTTCATCAGAGACGATATGAAAGAGTTAACTAGAAGGAAATAATCGAGTTCAATATGAGGAGTTATTTTAGAAAAGGATGGATATAGGATGTATAAAGGAAAATAAGAGTAGTAAAATGTAAGTAATCAGCATAATAAGTTGGAATTTTCCTTGATATTTTGAGAATGAATCAGCAAATTATTGTTTGGATTCCTGCTGTACTGCATATATCTCATGAACTATACATACAACAGATACTCAAAACACCTCGTCTATTTTCATAAATGCATAATAATTTTTGTATTTTTTCACCGGAAACTGAAAGAAGCCTGTCGTATATATGTATATATATATGTATGTGTGTGTATGTGTTTGTGTGTCTGTGTTTGTCTCCCTAGCATTGCTTGACAACCGATGCTGGTGTGTTTACGTCCCCGTCACTTAGCGGTTCGGCAAAAGAGACTGATAGAATAAGTACTGGGCTTACAAAGAATAAGTCCCGGGGTCGATTTGCTCGACTAAATGTGGTGCTCCAGCATTGCCGCAGTCAAATGACTGAAACAGGTAAAAGTAAAAGTAAGTAAGTATACAAACATACGTCATGTTCATGTATGTTTCTTTCTATATCTGTGCAGTTATATTTCTGCAGTGGTTTTGGGAATTTAAGTTTTCTGAACGTGAATAAAAATACATTCATATGCAGATGTATTCGGAGGAGCAATATCAGTAATACTATGAGACGATTTCATGAAAGCATAAGCTATACATAAACTAGCCCATTTAAGTATCAACAGGTTATCATTGATAATATAAATTTTCGTTTCGCAAAAGAAACAAATTCAAAATATATCTAGATGAATAAAATCTAATTAAAATTAAGAAACTGACAGATTCAATCACAGGATATAAGAGAATTACTCAAAAAGAATGTAGGGCAGCCAAACTAATACAAGATTGAAATTTAATGAAGAGGAAACAAGAAGAAAAACACAACTCTGTTGAAGTACATTAAATCGCAAGTTTTAGAATTTTATGATAAAACAACAAATTAAACTTGTCTATTGTTAGTGTCGAGACATCTACTGGACATCAATTATTTAAAAGTACTTTTATGGCAATATATATAAAAACTGTTACTTTATCTCTGTTTCTGTATGTACGTGTATGTGTATGTAAGCATGTATGTATGCATGCATATATATATATATATATATAATATATATATATATATATATTTATAATTTATATATATATAGATAAATATATATGATATATATATATATATATATATATATATGTATGTATGTATGTATACATACGTATATGAATATATATATATAATATATATATATATATATATAATATATATATATATACATACATATATATATATACACATACAGACATATATAAATATATATATATGTGTGTGTGGTGTGTGTATGTATGTAGATACCTATAAACTGTTTATAACTTCTCGATTGTCTGTATAAATTGGAAAGTATTTTCAGAGAGTTTCCGATTTACATTTTCCAAATTACGACGCTAGTATTTAATTTGAAAAAAACTATTCAATGTTATATTTATGACGATACACTCTATCTATATATTTCTGAGTGAATTTTCATGCTATTATGTACTTCCAGATGAAAATTAGATAAAAAGGAAAAAAAAAAATGAAGCTGAGACACGATGCTCTAGTGACAAATTCCTCTGCAATAATAGAAATATAGTACGGAGCATT
>NC_042998.1:16356416-16443916 GCF_006345805.1 Octopus sinensis
TACGCTAGATCTTAGGTAAGACACTTAGGCAGGTCCCGGATACTTGGACTAAACCGCGTCTTTCCAGCGAGACAAGTTGTGTAAGAGACCGGAGGATTAGCACATAGTACAAGAGGGCTTGACGGGAGCCATCATCAACACACAAATGTTGGTTTGCCCTCAAGAAGAGCAGTACAAGCAGAGAGAAGCGATTAGTACAGCAAAGCACTAGCCATAGATAGAAATAGAGTAGAGGGTGAGCTAGTTAAGAAGCTAGAAGAGGCAATTAGAAGCGGCATCGCATCCGACGTTTTGGCGGCGAGGTTGGGCCCTCGACCAACACTTCAACGCCAAACACGAAGGATGTGCTGTCAGAGCTAGGATGCGTGCTCTAAGGAACGAAGGTGTTGGAGCCGCGAGAGAGGCCCGGGTGGCAGAGGCGCAACAGGGCAACAAAGCCACCATTCGGTCACTGGTAGATGAACAGGGGCGCGAATTGCTCGAGCCAAGTAAAATGTGTGAGGCCTTCAGCAGCATTTTGCCCGACTGTTCGGAACGAGTGGAGGGCAAGAACGTAGGGTGGACTTCAGTGCCTACCTACATAGCCTACCACGACTCTCGACAAGAAAGCAGGTGCTGCGAAGGTGCCATCACGGCGGCGGAAGTGCGGGAAGCGATGGCAGAATGCTCGAGGGACAAATCACCGGGTTTGGATGGTCTACCCTACGAGCTTTACAATTGTATGCCAGACTTGTTTGGAGATCTCTTGGCGGCGGTGTACTGCAACTGGCAGCAAAACGGAGCATTCCTGGTTTTGTGAGCCGAGGAGCCGTAACACTGCTGAAGAAAGATCTAAACAAGGGAAATGTAATAGATAACTTTAGGCCCATCACTCTGCTTAATCAGACTTGAAAATTTTGGCCAAGGTGTTAGCCAAGAGGTTGGCGCTTGTCATCGAGAAACTGGTCGACAAGGCGCAAACATGCGCCGTGCCAGGCCGGACCATCCATGACAACCTCCATCTGATGCGCTACATCATAGACAGGGTAGTTAACGACCTGGCATGGGTGGGGCCCTGATCAACTTGATCAATCAAAAGCCTTTGATAGGGTAGACCATCGATACTTGGAGGCAGTCCTGAGAGCGGCTGGTTTCGGGCCCGTCTTCCGCGGCTGGATAGCTGCCTTGTACAGAGGCATCCGTTCGTAATTCGCGTAAATGGACATCTATCGAGACCTTTCGACATTGCACGTTCGGTCCGTCAGGATGCCCCCTCTCGGCGCTTCTATACGTATTGACTCTTGAGCCACTACTGCGGAAGCTGGCGACTCTAAGGGGCATCCCGCTAGAATTGGGATGCGGGACGAGCGTGTCTGCATACGCGGACGACGTCACCGTCATAGTGTCTAGCACGAGCACATCGAGCTGGTCGGCGAGACACTGAAAACTACGAAGCGGTGACAGGAGCGAAAATCACCGGGAAAAGTCAGTGGGGCTTGCGACTAGGCACCTGGAGAAGCAAGCCCATGCCGTCCACCAGCGCCTCCGTCGTGGGACGCTGGACCGACGGCCCGGTTGAGTTGCTCGGGGTCTGGTTTGGTCCGGACCTCCAAGTGGAGAAGAACTGGAACGAGATAACGAGTAGGGTGGTCACTCTCGCCCGCAATGGGCCGAGAGGAAACTGTCCCTAAAAGGTCGAGCGGAGGTGGCGAACACGTACATCGCGTCCGTCATCTACTACCGCCTGACCGTCGTACCTTGTCCCGACCCTACCATCACCAAACTACACGCATCCTCTTTCGCTTCTTGTGGAAAGGATGCGTCCCGATGGTCAGGCGATCCATTTGCTGTCAACACCCGTTAAAAGGAGGGCTGGGCATGCCGTGGTTGATGATGCGCAGACACGCGCTGAGACTGCGACATCTCTGGCTCTATGTAGACGACGGTGAACAGGTGTGGTCGCCGTTTGTGAGGCACGCTTTCCCGCAGCTCGTCTCCATGACCGAACTGCAGTCGTGGATCAAAAGAGGCCGAGGAAGGGCGAATGGCACCGCGAGTGTCGCGTTGCTCTCAAGCAACTCTGCCGTCCTGGGTCGACCTTAAGTGACTTCAACACAACCAAAGCATTCTATAGGGGCTTAGTGGAGGGAGGTACGACGACGAGCTCGGGGCGAACCTGGACGTCGACGAGGAGTACCTGACCCGCCTGTTCGGACGACTTTCGGGCCAGGCCCATGGACAACTTCCAGAGATCCCTGGCCTGGCAGTGCTACCGAGAAGCGCTACCCGTTCGGGATAAGCTCTACAGACACGCTCGAGAAACACGGGGCCGACCTGCCCGAGATGCGGTCAGAGCGACGAAACCGTTCTGCACGCACTCGTCCAGTGTCCAACAATTTCCGACCTGTGGGCTTATGTCGAACAACTGCTGTCACGTGTGGGACGAGTCGGTTTATCAGCTGAGTCTATCGTCAATATTGTCACGCCTCCTTCCTTCAAACGGGAAGGAAGAGCTATTTTCATCATCCTTGTGGCTATGGCGAAAAATGTATCTGGTGGACGCGTCTGAAAGGATTGGAGACAAACACTTTCCTCTCTGGTCAATCTCTCATCAACTTCTTCAAGTACCACTTGAAAAGGAAAGTGAGAGTAGAGAGGGAAGTTTTGTCTAGCGAATGTTTTAAAAAAAAGATGGGTGAATGTAGCAAGAATGGCACGTATTAATGACGAAGCCCCTTGAGCATAGTCCTATGAACCCGAAATCGAAAACAGAGAGTTGCTTATTTGCAAAAAAAAAAAAAAAAAAAAGAAATATAAATGTGACTTCATTGACCGAGGTTACCGTGGTCTTTTCCGTAGTCTTTTCTTTCCACGGGTAAACCTCACCTGTCCTCCCCTTTACACTTGATATTGACATTTCTGTGATAACGATCCCTATTGATCATATTTTTTCCTCCCCCCCCCCCTTTTTTTTTTTTTTTTTTTAACCCCCCTTATTTTTGTCCTCTTTCTCTCTTTTTACGATCCCTTTTGATCGAACCTCCCCCTTCCTTTTTTTTTTTTTTTTTTTTTTTTTTTTTTTTTCTAATACCTTCAAAAGAAAAGCTCTACCTTGTAATTTGTTCTATCTGTGTGCAGCCCTGTGTGGCTAATAAAGAAACATATCTATCTATCTATCTATCTATCTATCTATCTATCTATCTATCTATATATATATAATATATATATATCGCTATATAAGTGTAAATATGTTTGTGAACATACGTTTGCGCCCATTTTTACCTATTTAGATGTATGTCCGAATATATATCTGTACATGCCCGTGTATACGTATATGTATATATGCGTCTGTGTGCCTTTAACTATATAAGTATATAGGTGCGTGTTTGTGCTTGTGTGTGTGAATGTATGCATATGTATATATATATACATGTGTTTATATATATCTGTGTATACACATGCATCTGTATCTGGGTATATGTGTAGGTGTATATGTATGTATATATATGTATACGTGAGTATGTGTACTCGTATGTGTATCTGTAAGAAAGCGTACGTACGATTTTACTTCTAGGTATCCACATCAAGTGGTATGTATGTATATAGAAATACACATGCGTGTATGTTTGTGTACATATATATGTATATAAAGTTAATCCAAACAACAAAGCACAAAAAATAACACAACAACGCGAGGACGTGGAACAGATATAGTATTATTGGACGCTCAGGAAAGAAGGAAAGAAGGAGGGTTTAACGTTTCGTCGGAAACATAGGAGAAATATGTATGTATATATGTTTCTTAGCATATATGTAAATATAATTGCGTGTGTATATATCTGCGTGCATATCATAAAGAAATGTATTCGTCATTATCTGCCTTTCTCTCTCTCGCCCTCTTTCGCTCTCCCTCCAGAGACACTCACACACGCACATACACGCACGTGTACATAATCTCATTCACCTGTTACATATAACATGTTTCCTCGCTGTCCATCTTAATATGTCTCCGGTACATTGTTTCTTCAGCTTGTCAATTGTCGGTCTGCCCTTATGTAGAATAGCTGAATGACATATAGCAAAGGACTCTTCTTCTCTTTCTCTGTCGCATTCTTTCGGATTCTGTCACTTTCTATCTATCACGATTCCCATACATATATTTACTAATGCGCTTTGTTACTTGTTTACATATAAGTACTCCATACATCTTTCTTCATACAGATACACATTACATACATAGTTTCATCTAAATCTTCTTTTTCTTCACCTCAAACTCTAAATTTCACTTCCCGCATGTGCTTATGTATTTTTCTATGAGAATGAGAAATGAGAAATGCTTTTCCAAATAAAATTACACTTCAGATGTAATGTTCCAATGGAAGTATAGGGTGATACACAAGCACTCAGATGTAAGTAAGTTCTGCAAGCAGAAACAATTGTAAGCTAATGAAGATCATGATTTATCTTATTCCCATTCCTTTGTCATTTAATTAATTTCTTATTACTGCACTGTGCTTCTTTTTGAGGCACTTATATACTGAGTTCTAAAAGCAGGTTACTAGTGTAGTTATGCCGAAGTGAAATGCTACTACTACTACTATTACTACTACTACTACTACTACTACTACTAATACTACTACTACTACTACTACCACCACCACAGCTACTACTACTACTACTACTACTACTACTACTACTACTACTACTACTACTACTACTTATAATAATAATAATAATAATGGCTTCAACTTTTTGCACGAGGCAATCAATTTTGTGGAAGTTGTTAGTCGATTACATCTGCTATATTTGAACCCAGAATGTAGACGGAGGAAATACTGTTAAACGTACACAATTTATATTCATAAATACATCAACCAAGTACCTGATGCGCAAAAGGGATCGAGATGCAGGAAAAGCAGTAAAATGTGACAACTGTTGCAGATTTTGTGGAGTTAACACCGAAAGTATCATCCACATCATATGCAGTTGTTCGAAAATCTCATCACTGTATTATCTACCGATGAGACATGATATTGTAGCTAAGACACTATACTGAAATCCGTCGGAAGGATTATCTCGAGGACAAAGAAATAAGAACCCACAGTATGGTAGAAGCCATAACCACTCATAATAAAAAGGAGTATTAGTGGTATGTTCTAGTGAAGACCTCAATAAAAGATAAGCACAAAAGGCCTGATATAATGCCTTGGGATAAGGAAGAGTAACTGTGCACAGTTGTGGAAATTAGTAGTCCAGTGAAAAAGAGAACACCTACGCCGAACTATTGAGACATCTGCAGTTACTCTATGTAAATTACAAGTTCAGGTATATACCGGTAATTATTGGAGCCCTGGGATATGTAACGCACTGCCTAAATACCAATCTTTTGAAAATAGGCGTGTATATATATATATATATATATATATATATATATATATATATATATATATATATAATACACACACACACGCACACACACACACACACATATATATGAGCATGTCTAGATATGTAACTATATGCATGACAATACATACATAAAGAAAAACATACAAATCTCCACATATACATATATACATACAGACAAAATCATACCCTGTTGTTGATATGGAAATTCCAATGAAGGAGTTTTGAATCCAGGTGAGAAACCGGCTTTTTCTTTATTGGCAAAAAATCTCGAAATAATATTGAATAATTACATATTCCGTTAATCGTACACGCCGTATATGCATATATACATTCATACATATGTATATAAAGATATGTATATGAACACATATATGTGTGCGCGTGTATGTGCGTGTGTGAGTGAGTGTGAAGTAGAGAGAGTGAATGTCTCGAGTATTCGCAAACAAATACAAAAAAAAAATAAGGCAAGGAATAACACAATCCTCTATCATGACAAATACTTTCGTCAACCCACATTACAGAAAATGTTCATTTAACAAAACCAACATGTTATCTTTGTGAAGGGTGTGCACCTGATATCTTCCATTAAAATATTCTTAGCAGATTGTCTCAAAAGCTCCTAATATTAGTTTTTGCGCCCAGTGCAATATTTGTCCATTATTTCAACACATCCTTCTTTGAACTGTCCGAAGTAAATGTTTAAGAGAACTCTTTGTGTTGCCAAAGTTTCCTTATCAATATGTAATTTAAATGTGTACTGTATATACATACTGAAATTATAACGGAATCACAACAATCATACATCGTGCCGAAATTTCTGAAGTCCCGATAGAATTATTGTATAATAATAAGTTAAATCAGGTGATTTTATAGTTTACATAGAAACAAATGCAAATTCAATATCGATTGCCTCGTAACTTTATTTCACTACATTTCTGCATACAATTTCCCTTTACAAATTTATGATCAGCACGTTATCTCATCTTAACAACGATGGCAACAGTAAATATTTTTATAGTTACTTAAAAGTTGCTGTGAATTAATCTCTATAGAAATGTTCTGGAATGAAAAAATAGCATCTTCATCCAATGTAGTAAAGATATACAACAAGGCATGATGTAGACAAAGTGGCTGTGAGGGATCGGTTTCTCATATACAAACACCCATTATCTATGTATCTCAGCTACATTGATATATCTTGATAAGTTATAAGCAAAGATTATATTCTGTGTTGTGTCTCATATGTTTCATTTTCATATCTCTTGGTGAAGATTACATTGTAAAGGGGAAATGTACATGCATAGAATATGTAAAAGAGGAAATTCAATTCCATATATATCTGCAATCTTGCAATATCATAGCAACAAGTTCATCGCTATTCATTCCATGGTAACCTGTAAATTCTATGAATTAATCAATGTACCGAACCACAGAATAAAATGGGATTATTCCAAAACATATTTGCAAATAAAAGAATTTCTTCAGAAGAGGAATAATTTCTGAAAGGTTAATGTTGAAAGTTGCATGTTTATTAGCATCTTTACAAGCGCAAAACCGGAAATAAATATATTTCACAGTCAGCTGTTAAATTTCATGGCGCTTTAAAGAAGAGAGGGATAAAATACTCTTGTTTCCAACATAAAGATGAAAGGAGTAACACAAAACAATCCGTTCAAAATTGATATCTGTGTAAATTTTCTTTCATTAGCACCGCTCTCACATCAAAGGAACGCACAGCGCAGAAAGTTTTAAAGTAAAATACGAGTAAGTTTATAGAAAGTTGCAAGCCACAAAGAAAAATACAGTTGATTTTGACAGACTTGTTCACTGGACGGTATTCAAGTCTGAGATATGAGTGAACGAAAAGAAAATTAAACGAGAAATATATGGTAAAAAGAGACAGAGATGGAAGGATTCTAAGACAGAATGAATGAATGGAAAAGAAACAGTAGGCGATGAAGACAATACATAGAGGAGAAGTAGATTCTGATGAGAAGTAGATGTGTGAGAGGGAAATACAAAGAGTGGAGCACGATAGGAAGAGGGAGGAAAGAAAGATTTAATCTCATTTCGCCGACAGGTATTTTGGCAGCAATTCTAACCTTATAAATGGGAGATAGCCAAAGTAATCTGAATATCGACTTAGACATAAACACACACAAACGCATATTCGTACACATACGAATACATGCCGACACACTTTAGCTCATACACAAATGTTATGTACATATATATACATATACACATATAATTATTTTTATATATGTACCAGTATGTATGTATATATATATATATATACATACATACACAGAAACATACACATACGCACACATACTCACACACACACACACACACACACACACACACACACATATATATATATATATACATGTGTGTATATATACATACACACATACGTGTGTATATATTTATATATGCCTATGAATGAATCTATGGATGAAAACAAATATATAAGTATGCATACACAGACGTAAACATATACACAACCACGCGCAAACACACACATATCCCTGTCTGTGTATGCAATCTATTATGTGTGTATATGTATAGATATATATTGTGTATGCGCATCTATTAATTTACATACACGTACGTACATATAAATCTATGTAAATATGTATGATATTTATATACTCATATATAATATATATTTGTATACAATTATAATAACTTATATATATATATACATATACATGTACATATATATATATATGTACATATATACACACACACACACATATATATATATATATATATATATATATATATATATATATATATATATATATATATACCATATTTGTGTGTATAAATGTGTCATTGAAATACATCTATATGAATTTCTCTCTACAAGCATAAGCATAAATACATACATACATATATATATATATATATATATATATATATATATATATATATATATATATATACTTTGATACTTTGATACTTTGATAGGTTTCGGCCATTATTGGCCCAGGCCATGTCTAACTCAATAGCACCACCTGGTGAAGTCTTTCAAGTCAGAATTTGGGCACTATGGCCCACTCAAGTAGAGAGTTATTGTTTACAGAGACATATCCGGGTGTAGGGGGTTTATCCGGGATTTCTTGAAGGAATCTGTCCAAAGACTTCTTGAACCCTATAGGGTCAGTTTCTGTTTTAATGTGTTTTGGTGTAATGTTAAAGAGAGCGGGGCCAATTGAGGTGAAATAATTGTGCCGTATTGTTGTTATGAGATGAGAGTGCGATTTTTGTTTTGGGCGGATGGCACGGGGCCCAAGCCTTGGATGTACCTTAAAGGTGATGCCAACATCATTTGGGCAATGCTGATGGAACATTTTCCACATCATGCAGATGATGTAGCGCTCACGACGACGTTGGAGAGAATAGAGTTTTAGCTTTTCTAGTCGACCCCAATAGTCGAGGCCTGTCATGCCATCTATCTTTTTTGTGATTGCCCTTTGAGGTGCTTCAACTTTTATGATACCTTGTATTGTGTGGGGAGACCACAGTGGACAACAGTATTCAAGGTGGGGTCGGGCAAAAGTGGAGAAGAGAAGGATAATGGTGTGGATATCTCTCGACTGGAAAGTTCTGAGAATCCAGGAACACATTCTGCGGGCCATGTCAACTTTGGTGTTTATATGAGTGGCCCAGCTTACGTTGTTGTCCACAATTACTCCCAAGTCTCTGATGTTGTTGGACGCCGCGAGAGTTTCACCTGAAGGAAGGGAGTATGGGAGTTTCAGGGCATCCTCTTTTCCAAAGTGGATTAGCTCAAATTTATCCTCGTTCAGCAGCATATTGTTTTTTTCTGCCCATTGGATAACAGCCAGTAGATCTGACTGAAGGCATGTCCGGTCACTCGCCTCATTTATGACCTTCTGTAGCTTGGAGTCATCTGCAAAGATTTTTATGTTGCTGTGCTTGATGATGTCATTAATGTCATTAATGTAAATGATGAAAAGAAGTGGGCCCAGCACAGTGCCTTGCGGAACGCCACTACTGACTTTGGCTGGGCTTGATTTTACCCCTTCAACTACAACATGTTGAGATCTGTCTGTCAGGAAACACTTAATCCATTTCAGTAACTTTCCAGAGACACCAATGTTGGATAGTTTTTTCAATAGGATCTTGTGATCGACCCTGTCGAAGGCCTTACTGAAATCAAGGTAGATGACATCGGTGTTGGAGCCCTCTCCCAAAGCTCTCAAAATGTCCTCAAAGTGATGCAGGAGCTGCGTTAGGCAGTCCCTTCCATTACGGAACCCATGTTGGTTGGAGATCAGCCGTCTGTTGCTTTCCAGAAATTGGGTTATTCGAGATCTCACCACCCTCTCAAATACCTTGATGATATGAGAGGTGAGTGAGATCGGACGGTAATTCACTGCAAGGGACTTGTTTCCCTTTTTGAAAACTGGGACAACAGACTGGGACAGAAGGTTTTTTGGAATATAGCCAGCATCCAGTGAGTTTCTCCACAGATTAGCAAGGGGAGATGCAAGTTGGTGTCGACACACCTTCAGGACACAAGCAGGGAACCTATCGGGGCCTACTGCTGAATTGTGTTTTATTTCGTTTATCGCCGCTAAGACATCAGGGGCACTAAACGTTATGTCCGATATAGTGTGTTGGGGGTTGACATCACTGATACAGCCCAGATCGGCCATATCAGGATTGCTGAAAACAGAGCAGTATTGTTTCTGCAGTATCTCGGCCATGGATTTGGCATTATCTTGGAGAGTGCCAGTTTCGTCAATTAGAGGGCCTACAGTGGAGACAGTGACCCTGCGTTTCCTCGCAAATGAAAAGAACACTTTGGGGTTGAGTTTGATTTTTTCAATGGCCCACTTCTCCTCAGCTGATCTTTGGTTATTGATGAGGGTCTTCATGCATTGTTGGAGGTTATATTTTTTGGATTCAAGCAGTGCGATAGCCGTCGAATGTGTGTGTTGCTGTTGGCAGTACTTTAGTTTGTTAATTTTTTTGTTTGTTCTTTTTATTTTTCTGATAATGGTTTTTCTGTTTTGGGGGATTCTGCACTTTTTGTTCACAGGTCTTGGTGGGGAGTGTTTTGCACATATGTCTGTGACGGTGTCTACAAAGATCTGCCAAGATGTTTTATGGTTGGTGGAGATGTGTGTATGTGTAAAGGACCAGTCAACATTTGATAGCTCGTTCCTGATTGCATCCCAGTTGGCTTTATGGAGATCCATGTTGTCAAATGGGTGGGCTGGAGGAAGGTCACTAGGATTAGCTTTCGGCTGGTGGAATTTCATGTTACAGAGAACCATGTCATGGTCTGAAAGAAGGGTTTTTTCCACTGTAACGTTATGTATAGTGTTAGTGTGGTTACTAAACACTAGGTCCAAAATGTTCTGATGTCTTGTTGGTGCAAGGACAAGTTGGGACAAGAAAAACTCATTCGTAAAGTCGAAAAGTGACTCTGCTGCTTCTTTGTCAGCGGTTGAGGCGGGAGTGCTTGGTTTCAAACAGTTTGTAGTCCAGTCAACACAGGGTAGATTGAAGTCTCCCATCATGAGTATGTTGCTAGAATGGCACTGTTGAATAAAGCACTTAATGCTGTTGAGGCATTCTTTGATACATATATATATATATATATATATATATATATATATATGTATATACGCATACACTCATATACGCATACACACATGCATATGTATTACAGAAAATTAAGTATGCTTCGAACACAGTGATATTTATGTATGTAATGTTCTTTGCTCGTGAATATATTTCTACTCATTTTGTAGGTCTATTTTCTAAAATGCAACGTCTGTGTTTCTACCTGAAAACAAGCACTTTCTTAAGTAGGATCCATTATACTCTTGTTGTATATTCGTTATTGTCAATATTTATTGAAAATAATTTACGTGGGAAAACTGAATACGTTTATTCATTGCTTGTTTAATATATATCCCGTATCCAACGAAATATCTTTTTGTGTATATGTGTATAAAGAATATGTTTACAGTTCTTACGTCCTTCTGTCTACCAATGATTGTTTACTTGATATCATAAACTATATTTTTCTTTTACTTTCTAATACATAACATTTCTATACTGTCTTCATCTCGTATATACCATCTGCGAGAAAATCTTTGGTGCACTTCTCAAATTTCACGATACTTAAGGTTTATTAATCGCATTAGTTCCGATTTCATACACGTGTGAGTCTATCGACAGCCCAGGATCTCCCAGCCATTTAGTCTTATAGATACATCTATGGTTCTTTTCGTGTTACGTATTACTTCTAATGATAAGTGCATCATGAGCTGAATTGCTTTGCCTGAGATCGGAACGTGGTCTCTGAAATGTTGAATCAAGTCTACAAGACTGCCATCGTAATTTCGACATTATATTTAATTTTGGCTCAACACCACAGTGATAACATATCGGTGACAAATTTGAGGCATTAGATTATCTACAGTTTTATCTTTTATTTGTTTTAGTCTTTGGACTGAGTTCACGTTCGGACAGCGACTTGAAAGATTTTATTCGATCCCAGTCTATCAGCATCTTCTAAAGAACAACTCACATACGGGACGTAAACAAATCGTCATAGGTTTTAAAGATGGGCTTCCACAAATTTTCCTTCTACCAAATTTCATTACTCAAGTTGCCGCAAATTGGGACTGAATCCGAAAAGCAGTGGTTACACAGCGAGTATAGTAACCTATAGGCATCCCTATACCTACAGAATTTTTAGATTAGAATTTTAGGAGGTAGATTTTAAAAAATAAGTCTCCCTTGTCGGTACAATGTCATTTATTATATATAAAATTCGTATGAAGATACGTTGCATAACTAATGTATTACCGGTCTATTTAAAGAACCAACAAACTAATGATTTCTACATTTTCAGAGAGCTCATTTAGAAAGCATTATACGCAAAGTGACTACCAATATCATAGACACAGAAAGAGGATATTGCTACTACAATGAGTCGTAATTCGGTGATAGCGATACCACCACGTAATATTAAGTCAGTGATATTTAAGATGGATTATATTAGCAGACACAAACACACACTATCACACACATACACACACACATATACACAGGCATATCACACATATGACAAAAGACCACTACTCATATATATATATATATATATATATATATATATATATATATATATATATATATATATACATTTCTTTTATTCTTTTACTTGTTTCAGTCATTTGACTGTGGCCATGCTGGAGCACTGCATTTAGTCGAACAAATCAAGGGCCAGAACCTATTCCCTATTCCTTGTAACACTAGTATATATTCTATCGGACCCTTTTGATGAACCGCTAATTTACAGAGACGTAAACACACTAGTAAGCGATGGGAGAGGGGAGAAACAACTACATACATGCATACATACATCATCATCATCATTGTTCGATGGAATTTACTACGCTACGCCAGACTTCACGGCCCATCATGGCATTAAGGAGGTCCTGTTGCTGGATGCCTGTATCCCTGGAGATTACATCAGGGTAGGAGAGTGTGCGCCCTCTGTTATTGCGAGTAGATGGCTTCCAGAGGAGAAGAGTAGAAATTACTTCTTATTCAGCTCTACAACAATGTCCAGCAAACTGGACTCTCCTACCTTTCACAAGAGATGACAAAGGTGGTAGTTTCCCATATATTTGCATTTTGGTTGGATGGCGCTTCCACGAGAGATTTTGAGCTCTCATAAGGAGGCAAGTGTAGGTTCCATCCAACCGCCTCTCAAGCTTCTTTGATAACGTCCAGGTTTCTGAGCCATATAGTAGAATTGGTTCGACTGTGGCTTTGAATATTTGAAGTCTCTATTTAGATTTGATGACCAGATCTTATGCATGTCATTACAGGCTGATCAGGCCATACCCTTTCTAGGTAGAAAGTCTTTTCCAGATGATGATATGTATGACCCAAGATATTTATAATCAGAAACCATATTTAAGGGCGCGTTGTTGAGAGTATGGATGATGCAATCACTGTTGGACAGGCACTTGTTTATGTATTCAGTTTTGGCCTCATCGAGGTAAAGACCTACACAATTTGAGGCTTGTTCAAGAGATTGTAAAAGAGACTGGGCATTGGAGAGAGAATCACTGATAAGAGCGATGTCGTCAGCAAAGTCTGTGTCTGTCAAGTCCTCAGCTGGGTGTCTGGAACTCCTTCTTGGTTTTATTTCAAAGCCCTTGCCAGAGATGGTATCAACTGACATACGTAGCACATAATCAACAACAATGATGAGAAGAACTGGGGCGAGTGTGTCTCCCTGCAGTATTCCGGCTCTGATTGAGAAAGATGATGTTTCTCCGTCAGGGGTTAAGTTGGTTGAAGACGTATCGGTGTAGAGGACCTTGATGGCAGAAGTGATTTTGTCTGGTATCCCATAGAGCTTAAGGATTTCAAACATCTTGTACCTATCTACAGAATCGAACGCTTTAGAAAAGTCTACAAATACCATTGCAAGATCGCGATTAAATGCTTTTGATTCTTCAATAAGTCTGCGTAGGCATAGTATCTGGCTCAGTGTTGAGCGTCCATGTCTGAATCCATTTTGGTTCTTTCGGAGCAAAGGTTCAACAAAAAGGACAAGACGATTTAGGATCAGTTTGTTGTACAGTTTTGCAGCAATTGACATTAGAGATATACCCCTGTAGTTGGTGACGAGGGATAAATCGCCTTTTTTGGGTATTGGAATGATTTGAGATTGGTGCCAAATCTTTGGAGCGACAAAGGTGGAAAGTGTGTGGTTGCAGAGGTTGGGCAAAAGTGTGTGAAATCTATCATCCTTCCAAATTACAGCTGGGATGTGGTCGGGACCAAATGCTTTACAGGCTTTTAGTTGCTTGGTGGCTGCTGTTAGTTCAAATATGGTAAAAGGGGAGGTGTTGATGTCCAGCGTGTCTGATATAGGCACACTTGGAAGAGTGGGGTTATCGTCTGCCACAGACGAATTATGTGGGCTATACACACATACCAATGTTGTTTTCGGGTTTCCATCTATCTCAAGCACCATAATTCTAGGTGAGATTGACTCTATACTCAGGAGAGTAACACTAGCTTTTGATGAAAGTAGAAATCCGATACCTCCAACTGTTGAATTAACAGTATTCTTTGATGCTGAGGAGGTTACAAATTGATAAGAACCGACTTGATGGTATTTGAGGATGTTGATTCTGCATTTGCACCAAGTTCTTCTAGACGGCCAAGAGAGCCGAGGGTGCGGGCATTGAGGGTGCTGAGTATCGTATGATTTTTACATCTGATGAGGTGTTTGTTTGGTGTTGTTTGGTTGGGAGCTGACTCTTCTCCATCAGGTGATACCCGTCTATTAACATTGAGGACATCACCGTCAATGGATGCTCTTGGAGGTGCAACATGATCAGAGACAGGACCTGGCAAAGCAGGGGCTGGACCTACATCCGCAGGTATACCATTAGGTCTGGTTCCCTGGGGAAGAGGAACCCTGGTGCAGTTAATTGTAAATTCCATAGTCTTTTCAAATGGCTATATATACATACATACATACATATATATATATATATATATATATATATATATATATATATATATATATATATATATATATATACATATACACAAACACATATATGCGCAAACTCACACAGCCACGCAAAGGTATGCACATGCAGGTACTCACACACGCACACACGCACGCACACACGCAGATATATATGTGTTAGTGCGTGCGTGTGTGTGTATCTGTGTGTGTGTGTAGAGAGAGAGAGAGATACGGTAATGACCACTTATTCATGTTGTAGATAGGCCGCTTCACATATTATATACACTTGAGGCACATAATACTATATATATATATATATATATATATACATACATATATATATATATATATATATATATATACATTTCTTTTATTCTTTTACTATAAACTGGTCATATTAAAGACAGATATTACTACAACATTCGCAGTTTCGTCTTAGAGACTATTTAACGACCAGCATGTATTACGATAGAATTATCGAAAACTCGCACTTGCAGAACGATATCACTCTTTGTCTCTGTCTGTTTGTCTATCTCTCGGTCTTTCTTTTCTCTTTCTGTATAACTATCTCTGTGTGTGCGTGTATAAATAGTGGCTTCCCTCCCCTCTTATATCCATGACACCAACCATACTCCTCGTCTTTTAAACTCTTTCTCCTTCCCTCCTGGCCCCTCTAAATTTCTCTTACTCATGACATCGAGAGCCTATACATGATGATCCCTCACCACGAGGGGCTTCGATCACTCCAACACTACCTTGACCTTCGACGCAACCCACAACCTGACACATCCACACTTCGTCAGGCCAAAATTGTTCTCTCCCTTAACAACAGATGACAATAAAACATCTGAACAGATAGACGATAAAAAGACAGCAAATAAACAAGGACGTGTCATTCGCAGCCTTCTCTCATGTCAGAAAGCAAGCGAATGTGTACAACAAAGACAAAGAAAAATAAAACGGAGAAAATAATACACAATTACAAATACAAACTAGAAAATAACAACAGATGTCTTTCGACTAATAAAGTCGAATCAACTGGAGTTGGCGTGTGTAGAGTGAAAGCCTTTAGACAGGGACATAGGAGATGAACATAAGAGATGAAAGTCATATATATATGTATATATATGTATATATAAAGGCGGCGAGTTGGCAGAACCGTTAGCACGCCGGGCGAAATGCGTAGCCGTATTTCGTCTGCCGTTACGTTCTGAGTTCAAATTCCGCCGAGGTCGACTTTGCCTTCCATCCTTTCGGGGTCGATAAATTAAGTACCAGTTACGCACTGGGGTCGATGTAATCGATTTAGTCCGTTTGTCTGTCCTTGTTCATGCCCTCTGTGTTTAGCCCCTTCTGGGTAGTAAAGAAAAATATATATGTATATATGTATATATATATATATATATATATATATATATATAACAATGATAAATCTCAGAAGAGTTATAAACAGTAGCGGTAACACATCGTGACGCATATTTGCCATTTGAATATGGCTAACACCTAAGGGTGGATGCTACTGTAGTTTGTAGCCCCAGGAAGATATCTCCTCCAGCTGGCTATAGACACACTATCTGTGTCCTCTCAGTATTTGTGAAGGGAAGTCATCCCCCCCCTGGAGGAGATATCTTCCTGGGGCTACAAACTACAGTAGCATCCACCCTTAGAGGTTAGCCATATTCAAATGGCAAATATGCGTATATATATATATACATATATATATATATATATATATATATATATATATATATATATATAGGTAAACAGTAAAAATAATTACAGACATGGACAAGAACATGAAACACCACAGAGACGACACAAGAACCACAGGACGGGACATTCGAAGCCCTCAGTCATCAGTCAAGAACCAGATCATCTTAGCAATTTCGGCTGATTAATCTTGAGATTGCTCCGATATGGGCAGCCCGCCAAGGGAAATCTAAGCCAAGCGCATTAGATCCCCTGGAAGAAAGCTTCGAATGTATACAACACGAGGACGGAAAACGAACGAAGTACACGTACAAAAATACAGAATACGTGACACCAATAAGAATACAAAAACGTAAAAACAATAACGGTAAAAATAAAAAACAAAACGAAACCAGGACGTAGGACAAGGGTCTTTCGACAGGACGAGTTGAGTATGGGGCTGGCTTGTGAAGTTGTGCCTAATGGCCGCAGGGAGACGAACAAATACGTGTTGCTTCGGCGGCTGCTGGAACGAAAAGAGCGCTCAACAGCGGCTAGCGGTCACGTGAGAACAAAAGACAGGAGAAAGGGACAGATGAAAAGAGAGAGAAGGTGGACGAGGGAGGAGAAGAAAGAGACAGATTGAGGGGGCTGGAGGTGAGAGAGATAGAGAAACGTAGAAGGGGGGGGGGAGACGGATGGGGGGGAAAGAAAGGAAGGGGAATAAGGGAGGAGAGAGAGAGAGAGAAAGAGACAGATTAAGAGTCGTATCAATGCTAGAGAAAAAATATACTTATCGTATAAGGACAATTGTGGATACGTAGCCGCCGATTATATAGGTAAACAGTAAAAATAATTACAGACATGGACAAGAACATGAAACACCACAGAGACGACACAAGAACCACAGGATATATATATATATATATATATATATGTACGTATATATATATATATATGTGTGTGTGTGTGTGTGTGCGCGCGTGTGTGTATGTGTGTGTGTATATATATTTATATATGCATGTGTATGAGGTCAGTGCTTGTATTTCAATGTTTGTGTGCGTATGTAGGTGGGTGGTGTGTGTGCATGTATATATATATACACGCACATATATACATATATATACACACACACATACACACACACACACATATATATATATATATATATATATATGTAAGGGTGGAGGCTCGTGTCTTAGTGGTTAGTGTGTTGAACTTATGGTCGTAAGATTGTGGTTTCGATTCCTGGACCGGGCGACGCGTTGTGTTCTTGATTAAAGCACTTCATTTCACATTGCTCATCCAATCATCATAATTCTCGTCACCACGCCCATCATTTCTACGATATGTTGGGTATGAAATAGCGTCTCATATCACTCACATTTATCATGGATTCACCAATCAAATATTTTTGTGTGGTGCTTCTGTGCTTGATGCCAGTCTGCCTATTTGATCTATCTCTATATTCAAACAAAGGCATGAAATACGGAATATATATAATGTAAAAAAAAGAGAAAAAAAGAGAGAGGGAGATATATACCAATCGTAGAAATTCCTTTTGGTCATGAATGGCAATGGGATTGCACCCTAAAAGTTACTCTCTGAAGCACAAGTCCGATATAGTTTAGCACCAGTGACGTCGCAATGCGTTTCTACAGGTGAGTGAACGCAAGTAATGTGAAATAAAGTGTCTTGCTCAAGAACACAACACACAGCCCAGCCCGGAAATCGAACTCACTACCTCATGAGGGTGTATATTTAAGGTGATGTTCATAGTAAAATGAAAAGTCCCCCTAGAAAAAAAAGTAGAAAACTCTGCTAGAGAATAAATTGTATATGCCCCTTGAAAATACTGGAGCTCTGATATAAGCCAATTCTTAATTATAAATTTGCATTTAAGGGACATTCAAAAGAGGAATGATTTAGATACCTGGCTAGATTTTAAAATTTTCGTATAAGAAATTTGCTTGATAATGTCTCTAACATGGATATCGATTATGTAAATGATGATGAATCGACACAGAAAATAACTAAGTGTACATCATACAGATATGGAAAGCAATATGATTATAAAATATCGTCACCGGAGAATAAAAACGAAGTGAGTATGATAGAAAATTAAGCAATAAAGAATGAAGAAAGAAAGAAAAGCAGGGATACAACATAGAAATTAATAAAGAAACCGTAGAGAAATATATTTGGCAAAGTAAGTCATTTTTGTTTTTTAATTACGGGAAACTTGATATCATTAGTACTGATAGTGTTATAGTGAAGTCTATAGTTATAGCATGCTTGACTATATTTTAATATTATGGAACCAACAGAGAGAGTAAATGTCGGTAGTAGAAATATTCACGGAAGTGGAAGTGGTGGCTATATTAGAAATGAATTGAATGCTGAAGAACATTCATATAAAAGAAAGGTCTAAGGAAATCCAAATACAAAATATACACACAAACACGTACGCTTACACGCACAGATACACACGTACACTTACACACGCGCACTAACACATATGCACACGACCGATCAGACGTATGCGACCACACAAAAACTCGTCTATGCGAACGTGTCAATTTGCGTGAGAGTTTTATGTATGCGTGTGTGTGTTTGTGTGTGTGTGTGTTAAGTTAATTTTTTGGCACAAAAAGCAAAAGCAAGGCCATGTAGGGGGACATGGAGTTATGTACAGGGAGGGTGTTCATCCAAAGAGTTCAGGCCATTTCTGGTCGAGAGAGACTTTGAACCGAGCAGTCGTCGACATCTTCACTATCTCGTCCGGCAGCTTATTCCACGGATCCGCAACCCGGACGGAGAAATCCCCTCTCCTTCGATTGAGATGAAATCGTCGCAGATAGAGCTTTTCGGAGTGACCCCGCAGCCGACGCTCTGGAGCAGGAGTGAAGAACAGCTCTTTCGAGAGGTTACCCTTTCCGCTTATGATGTTGTGAACGAGAATGAGATCAGCACGGCGTCGTCGTTTTTCTAGAGAATAAAGGTCGAATAAAGGTGTGTGTGTGTGTTTGCGCGCTTAAAGTGCACTGCATGATATATCTAGGAGACATTTAGCAAATACTGTATGTTATTGTAAATGATTCGCATTTACAATACGCATGCTTGCACTAAAAGAGGGACCTACTGTATTTCTTCGTAACATTTGGATATTTCTTTAGCAGCCTTCCACCAGATATGACCACAGAATGTACACAGAAACTTGACTTACTTACGTGAGTCCCCATACATTGCTAATACAGAAGTTCTCCAATTAAAACTGTTGTGAAATATTTTATGGTATGAGACCAAATCTGAAATACTTACAATAATGATGGCGAAATTGTATGACACATATTCTCATGTATTCTGGATGAGAAATGCTATGTTCATGTTCGGAAGAAAATTAATTGAAGTCATACTATGCTTGCGCTTTTAAAGTAATTTTTGTTAGTATGCGTTTGTATGCATTATTATACTTGGATGCCGTCCCATTAAAACATATCGTCATGCAGCGAAATGCTATGCTGTTAGGAGGTAATGATAATCGCTAAATTATTCAAACCAACGACAGTTTGGCGAGACAAACTATAAATGTCAATTGTGCACTTCGCATTCTCTAAGGGCATAATTCTTACTAGTGTGGATATCTAACGCTAAATATAGAAACGTAGATATCTTCCCAGTGGCGAAGGTCATATCTGATTTTCTAAATTGCAGTAAGTTCTTTTAAGCGCATTACGCTGAAAATAACACATGGAGAGGGAATTGTTCATGATTTTATCTAAAGAGAATTTAATAAACATACATCGAATGAGAACATGAGTGCCATCCAGATTAAATAGCAGTTCACTATTGTATTTCACATGAACCAGTTACACAGAGAGTTGCACTTACTGTTCGACATGTGACCATAATTTCTTGAAACAAAATACGTAAATTAATAAATCCAACTCTCAATGTTATAAGCATAATTTTTCTTTAGTGTGTAATTTCTTTGAAATATTTCGTGATATAATTTTTGCATGAAGAGAAATCGGTGAACTTCCTGGATATAATGTCTTTTTCACGGCAAAAATTCAACCAATTACAAGTACATGGTTTTTAGTGGTTATTTATCAAGATTTTCACATGTCAACTGCAATAAATTAATGAAGGCTATAGTTCATCGTATAATAATAAACTGTTGCTTGCGTACATGGAGTATAGATAGCACGTCGGACAAAATTCTTAGCGATGCTTCTACCGTCCAATAACGTTACGAGTTCAACTTTATAACTTGTCCTTTAGGAGCCCATAAATAAATGCATAATTTAATTTATGTAATCTGCTTATCCTTCCCTTAACATTCCTGTCCTAGTGCTAAGTTTAGAGAGAAATATTTCACTAAAAGTGATGAATAGACTTTTCAAATCTTTTCCCATTCCCACATATATCTAGAATGAAAGTATATTGCTTATTGTGAAGGGTAGATGATAAATACGCTCTCTACATAGACTAATTTGTGCAGAGTGTGATATTTTTTTTTGGAAACGTAAACATGAAATATCCCCTCGATGGTAGCCTGATCGGCAATAGGAATGGCCTGATCCGCTCAGTACATGTTGTTAAGATTTGAGTCTATGTCAGACACATTGACTGGTTATATTAAGTGAATTACGCCTGTGTGTTGAGTGAACTAATTATAAAACGATAAACCTTAATTTAATGGCGACACGTCTAGTTTACGATGAAACAAATTTGATTTTTGTATATCGTCCCCTTTACCAATCTATGCAGTAGTTTTCCGTTTTCTGTGTCATTTTTTGTGGAGGAGGAGGTTGTATATTACTTCTTCATGTTACTGTGATATTCCTCTGAAAAATTCGACAACAGACTTCTGGGCAATCACAAATTCAGAAATATCCGATCTAGATGTAATACACACCGTTTCATTCGAAATGTGTCATACATTTTATACTGATCTATTATTAGCGAACAGGAAGATACAACAGGTCAGAAAATCCCCCCCCCCCCATCGTATTAGAAAATGAAAGATGTATTGTTTGAAATCTGACCTTGAAATAAACCAGTGATCCTTTACTTGAAAATTATGGATATTCAACTTCTGAGTGTAAACCCTTTCCAAAACTTAATTTTTTATTTATTCTGACACTGAAGTGTACTCATGCAGCAAATACACAATCTTTGCTTAGAAATATAAAATCTTAATTACACACAGTAGTCTCATTATTCCAATTGCACATATTCAAACACAAACACATACATATACACACATTAGCGCATCACTGAATCTGAAAGTCATTTATTTTTGTCTAACGACTGCATTCAGGAAATTCAAATTATTCCGTAGTCCAAAACTAAAACAATTAATTCGCAGTGCAAAACATATTTTGTGTGGAAGGTTTTACCAGACACCTAGACGTATTATAGACAGTTTCGCGTGTTCTAAATGTTTATGCCATGTATTGAATATTATGTCTGCAAGAAAATAAAACGATTGCTTTGAAATAACTATATATTTGTCGTTGCTCATTCCCCCTTTCTGATACTGCATATGAAAATAAGTGATGTTGCATCTCCCAAATAACTATGACAGTAATATTATTATAGAAAATGTCATAATATCAGATAAATTACTGGAAATTTTACGCCTTTTTATTACAAAGCTTTATTGTAATATTGATATATTAAAAAGTTTATAATTTTAAAGAATCCCTGAGGAGGAATGAGAATATATATATATATATATATATATATATATATATATATATATATAAATTAACAATTGAGGATAAAATCTTTAAAAGAAATTATCAGTAGTCAGCGTGAAAAACCTCGTAAGAGAAAAAATCGTAAATTCTTCCTCTTTGAAAATATTCATTTATATTATATTGAGGGTACTACTATTCGTAGATACCAACACGCTAAGAGGGACCAATGCGGTCAAAACTACTAAAAATAAACAAAATTTTACCGAGTGCAAAACTTCAAAACACATCATTCACCGGAATAGGTCAATACTGAATTTTTATTCCGAATAGACAATTTTTACCGAAATGCATTGCGAATAAGCCCGCCATTTTCATAGATATGTAAAGATAAACATTCGGACATGCTACGACGAATTCTACGGTTGGCTATCGAGCTTGTAATGTTATGTTTTTCTCTTTTATTTCTTGGGTTTGTTGCACTGATGAACATAAAATGCATATTCTGCATTTAAATGCGAAATCACATGTGATATGTAACTGAATTCTTTTTTTAAAATGATGTGTTTTGAAGTTTTGCACTCGGTAAAATTTTGTTTATTTTTAGTAGTTTTGACCGCATTGGTCCCTCTTAGCGTGTTGGTATCTACGAATAGTAGTACCCTCAATATAAAATAAATATATATATATATATATATATATATATATATATATGTGTGTGTGTGTGTGTGTGTGTGTGTGTGTGTGTGTGTGTAAGTATATATATATGTATGATATACACACACACACACACACACACATATATATATATATATATATATATATATATATATATATATGTATATATGTATATATATATGTATGTATGTGTTTACGTATGTATGTGTGTGCGTATGTATGCATGAATGAATGTACATATGTCTTTCTGATTCTGCATTATTTTGTAATTTTGATTAAATCCTCGAATCTGACTATTTCATACTAGTTTTCCTTTCCCAAAATTATATGTTGTTATCCGTTGGTTATGAGTCACTAGTTGATGTATAGCATTTTATCACGTTTGCGGTGATAGTATTATTCTAAATTATATTTGAAATACTTATAAAAAAACTGTTGCATATATCTAATTTGAACAAGATCCACATCAATAGCCAACAGGTTATTTTAATAAAATTATAAACAGCAATGTTTCTGTTTGTACTTTGCTAATATAGAACAGCCGTATGTCACAAATATATTCTGGCAAATCTACAAAGTAAAAACTTTGCATGTGAAGAATTGTATGTTGTTTTTTTTTCTTTTCTAAGTCATTGATCTTTTTTTGCATCCACCAATAAATTTTTAATACATCAATACATTGGACTTTCTAACTTATCCATATAATTTTTTCTACTCTTGATCTCTAACTGTTCTTCTGTTATGCCAAGTTTGAGTTGATATTGGTTTATATCAAGTTCCTAAAAAAAATATTTCGAAGTTCTTTCTGCTCTTTTTTTATTTCATCTCTATTTCCTTCTTTTAATGTGTATATCCTGTAGAATTAAGCATGATTTTGTCATAAATCCAATCCGAATTCTTTATCGGCAAAAATACAAAAAAAAAAATGGTTTTGATCCGTCTGGAACATACGATTATTCCTGTATTAGTTTATTTTCAGCAACAATATTTTTAACTATGTTGCTTGGGTCAGAGTTCTTTGCCTATACTCTTTTATTACCGTGGGGAATTTATATGCGTCCCGCATTCATTTTTGTTTCAAGGGCCAATATATTTTGATCTATGTGTTCAATTTTTTTCTTTATTTTATGTGATATAATGGTATGTTTACTCATCCTTTTGATGTTATCCTTCATACGTATATTAAACGATGAATGTCGTTTTATTTAATATTATTTTTCCGTTTTTAATCTCAATTTCGCCACAGTATATATTTCAGAAGCATTCGTCAATTTATATATATATCAATATAATAGTCTCACACTTTTATACAAACATTGTTACCAATGGACTTGTTATTATATTGCATAATATTAGCTTTGGTATTGTGTTGCTGTTGTTGTTATTGTTGTTATCATTGTCATTGTTGTTGTTTTGTTGTTGTTGAAGGTTTTTCCTTGTTGACGTCGTCGGTGTCGATGTCGCTACTACTCTTATTGCTTGTGCTGTTTGTGGAATTTATATTTGTCTTCGAAAGGTTCTACATCGTTCCGAGTGCAACATGTTGCAGATGAAACGTGTATCTGTGTCTCGTGAAAGCACGTTGTATCTAAGTTATGCTGCGATGATATATGCCTTTGTGTTATTAAAGAGTTTCATTTTGATATGAAAGCCTATTATTTGGAAAATTTGGAAAATAAAATACGCTTCATGTGCTATAGGGTTGAAAATAATTGCTTTTTTTCTATTTTGTGTTATATCATTGTCACTAAGAATATCATTAGTTATATTCCTTGTGTAGACACGTCATTGATTCCATTGTTTCCATTAGTAAGAGCATGTGCCGCTTAAGTGGTGTAAATACCGCATGACGTGCTTAAGATGAATTTTTAGCATTCCTGAGGAATAGGAAAAGCAACTAATATTATTTCTATGAAGTTGCATTCCATAGTTATTCAAGAATCTAAGACTGTGGCAGAAAATATTCGGTAAACGTGATGCACGCTGAAATCAAGACTAGAACACTTTCGTTAATAAATGAAATACTTAACTTCGAACAGAAGGAAAAAGAAAAATTTTTGAATTCAAGGGATTTTTGAAATATGACGGATTTTCTTACAATAAGCAGCGTAAAACATGTGTCGCATTTTGTTGTTGTTGCATTAATAGAATATAGTAAAAGTGTTGTGTTTCTAGTTATTAGGGTCTTCCTTTCACCTCATATGATATTTCTTAGTCATGAAACTAAGATACGTTAAGTAACATTTTACTAGGAGAACCAATGTTACGTTTTCTATGAAGGAGAAATATTTTTATATCATGCTCTGTGGTATTGATATGCTAAATATCAGGGAAATAAAATTTCTAAGTAAAAAATTGTACGTCAAATTAAATGTTGTACGTCTAATTAGATAGCTTGAAATTACAAAATCATACCAAAAACCAACAGTGTATAGTCATGTTTATTTATACTAAAGTCATAATTATTGACGAGTTTAGTGTGCTTACAGATATGTAGCGTTTACTAACAAATGTGAACAAGCAGACTTCACTTAGGTTTATGACTAGTTTCCAGTGGATACACGAGAGAATCCTGATAAAATAGAAATTAATAAAGACCGCAGATAAGGTGTAAGAAATATAATGGCATGCGAAAGCACGCATGCCGTTATATGAAATCATACATACGCACACACAAATATGCACACACATGTGTATAGATGAGCACATACATATAATAATACATTAAGTTGCTGGCTGCATAGTTTTCTGTGCACATATTTCCTGCGTACATATTATATTACACACACACACACGTGTGTATATAGATATCCATGTGTGCGAGTGTATGTGGTGTATATAAACAGCAATATTTATATCTATAAATAAATTAGCATCATTATTTGAACTTTGATACATTTCCTTAATTTATTAGAATAAATTGACGCATAAGAATATGGAGAAAATCATTTCACAAAGGAGAAAATTCAAATATTATTGCAAAATCAGTTGCAAGAAGCACACAAACTAGAAAAAAAGGGGTTTGAAACGCTTTCATTTGATTAATGAAATCAATTCAATATATGCTCAATTGATCTTTTAAAATTAATGCAGGTACACATTGAAATTAACATTTGATATATATCATCGCAAGTGTACATGATTAATGTTAGTACACAGAAAAAAAAGATCCAGGTAACAATCATTTGTTATGTATATGTACGTTACTTATCTGCATGCATAAAGTAAAGTTAAATACCGCTATAGGTACATGCCCAATACTTACAACTAGGACACGAGAAATTGTATGTGCTACATACATTTTGATTCACATTTTATTCTACTTCGTATATATATATATATATATATATATATAAAGATAGAGACATATATATATATATATATATATATATATAGATAGATACATAGATAGATAGATAGATAGATAGATAGATAGATAGATAGATAGATAGATAGATAGATAGATAGATAGATAGAAAGAACAACAATATCTTGGGTACTATATTTTGAAATGTTTCAGCGGAAACTAATAAGAAAATGAGTATACGTGGAAAAAAAGTATTGTTCATTATTTTTACATTAATGCATATTACAAGCATTTTTTGTAGATACTTTTCTTCTTAGCTCATTGTTATCTTTACGTCAATCTTGAGCTTTTAAATTTAAAGTGTTACCTCATTGATATACAATGTTTGATGTAAATATCATTTCTTTTCATAATTTTTTCGAGTAAGTATATAATTATAAATTTTCTATAAGTTTTCTTTTCTTTTCTCGCGAAGTGCAATTAGAAGAAAATTACATTTTTTCTCGACGAAATATAGAGTATTTTGTTTTCGTTTCGGAATTTTATGTAAACCATTCTTTTAATTCTCTTTTCTCATAAGATAACGCCTTTTCAGTTTTTAAAAATGTATTTGATAAATTCATCGCATATTACTGATTGGCAACATTCTTTAAATACATACTGCATGTGTATCTGGAGAATGGTTTTAATGGTTTTCATATACGTTGTCCATTCAAATAAATGCTTATTTCTTGAAAAATACAATTGAAGAATTTTGTTACGCGTGAAGAAAATTAAATGTCTTACATCCAGTTATATTTCTGTATTAAACTTTTGTTATGTTGACCTTCACAAAACCCTCCGTGAACGAGTTTTATGATATATATCGCTTACTCGTTTGTGGAGAATATTTTCACATGTTACGTCTAATCCTCTTGCAATAATCCAACGTAATATCCCCGTTCAAGTTATGGAAAGGGATACATTAAACCTGAGCTTCACTATTGTTGTTATGCAGACAATAATTGAAATAAAATCATTTTGCCTAAATCCAGTAAATTAAATATCGGCATCGAAATTGTTTGCTCTTTCATGCATTCTATATTCGGAGGTATTGGTCTTTTAATCTTTCCTTAATTAATCTTTCTTGTCATTCAGCTTTCTGATCAGCAGCCAATTTTGTAAATATATACGTACGTGAAAATGCATATGCTTACAGAGGCACACACATATATATGCATGTCATGCGTATATATGTATGTAAAGATATATATCAATATATATACACGTATATATATATGTACATATATGTATATGTATATATATATATATATATATATATATATATATACATTCATATACTCGCATATATTCGTATATATATATATGTATATATATATATATATATATATATATATATATATATATATAGAGAGAGAGAGAGAGAGAGAGAGAGAGAGAAAGAGAGAGAAAGAAACAGATAGATAGATAGATAGATATATAGATAGATAGATAGATAGATAGATAGATAGATAGATAGATAGATAGACAGATAGTTGCATATACACACACATATGCTATGTTTTTCAGCGTTTGAGAGTGTTGTGAGAAGTTTGTATGTAAATGCATGCAAGAACACTTTATTAAAGTATGAAAGTCGCGCATTTTTGCGTTAATACATTTCTTCTCACAATTTCAAAGTTAAATATTACATTGAAATTCTATTCAACCCTTCGGTTTTGATATATATTTTTTGCAGTTTTTATATTTGTTTCCTACAATCTTTTTCTTTTTTTCTTTCATTCTTTTTTCTTACTACACAGCAATGTAAAAAGATCTGCCTCTTTATTGATGTGAAATTTTGAATATCAATGCATATAGTTAAACTTTCAATATATATACATGCAGTGAAAATGTTCGTGCTGTAACGAAGAAAATTAAATTAGAATTAAGAAGACAAGATGAGAATGAAGTGCACTGTAATTTACAAGTATATGCTTCTCTGCATGCATGCATGTATATTACACTACGACCTATGATATGTCTCATGAGATTCTATATTTAGAGCTAGAAATATCTCCTCGAATTACAGGCAAAATCTTTTGAGGAGGTGCAGTTGTTCCCAGTTGCCGTGGCACTACCTTCTCCACGTTGTTCTCTTCTATCAAATAAAAACGAAGACGTAATATAGTTTGTCCCTAGGGTGGATACTTGTTTTTCAGAATAGATTACCCATCTCAAATTCTCATATTTAGACCCTCAGGTATTCCGCCAGTCGACTCTTTTCTGGTCATTCGAGCTTGTAAAATCCATATCAATGTAAATACATGATTATCGCTACCAGAATGAATGGATGTTGCTTAGGACAAGTTTTCCACATGTCGCATTTAAAGTAGGTGAATCTGAATTTTGTGTATCATAACAAGTACTATTTACGTCAAATCCTCTTGCAGTAATCCAACGTAATATCTCCGTACCAGTTATAGAAAGGGATACATTATACACGAGCTTCACTATTGTTATGCAGACAGTAAGTGAAATAAAAAGCGTGAAATCATATTAATGAAGAAAATATTTAAAACCCAATTCATAGTGAGGAGCAGTGAAATGGGAAATATTGAGCTCAAATTTTGGAACAACGCCAGCGTTGAAGTTGATTGCATCTACCACTCTGTCTAACTGGTACTTATTTTATCGACCCCGAAGGTATGAAAAGCAAGGTCGACCCCGGTAGAATCTGAACTAAGAACGTAATGATGAACTAAATTTTGCTAAGTATTTCGCCCAGCTTGCTAAATATTCTGCCATCTCGCCACCTTGGAAATGGAAAATATTGACTATCATCATAATTTGCATGTTTGTTTACATTTTATATTCAGCGCATTTGTAATTTCGATGCTTTACTTTCAATCATGCAAAAAGAGGAACCACCTTATTACTCGTTAAACAATATTAATCTTTATTATACAACTTACGTACCAATAATTTTGTAATTGTTAGTATTAAATATGATTTTTCCCACTGAAGATATAGTTTTCATACGGATTTCGTAGTTGAAAAATGAAACCGTATATTACTTTTCTAATCTACTCTAAGTGATAGCAAAATTTAGATGGAAAACCGTTATGCAAATACACAAATTACATTGCTTTGTTAAATACTAGAATCAACGTTTGATTAACTTAAATCACACATATCTGTTCATAACCGTCACTGAAGAGACTTGCAGTTATATAACTGTTGTTTAGTATGAATAAAAATATGAATCAGCGGCACATCTTAATTCCTGTAAAATGTTAGCGTCTGGATATATATAATTCTAGTCGGGATATGTTTCATGGGAAGAATTCTGTAGGGAGAGAGATTTGGAGGTCACTCAGAAAACATCACAAGTCATATTCGGCTATGTATATTCACATACTCAATTATCCATGCTACTTTCACATTGTCAAAATTACGTGGGGGTTTTCCCTGCTTCGACTTTAGACAATGTGATATAGATAAACCAGTTGGTTATCCATTAATATCGGCACATAATGATACGCATTACATTCGCTACGATAGGTCTTATAATCAAACGGCACAACCTTGGAAAAGCTTCCTTTACTAAATTAAACTGGTTGTCTGTTATATAATGAGGCAGTTGTTTCGGTCGGTAAATCTCTTACGTGAATTGATTCACTCATCTGACTAAACTTATACCATCAATATGCCGAATATTGTGAGAAAGGAAGACCACCATACACTCGCACAATTAATATCGTGAAACAAACATCCTTCGATTAATATTTGCATGTGTCTAGGGTTTAAGTGCAAATGCTTGTAGGTGTGATAATGCTTGCCTGTTATACGTTTCATTTAACTTTGCCTAAGCGATATCCAATTATGTTTCTTGCACCGTTGGCTGATTTGCCTAATCTTCAAAACTGACTGACACGAAGCAAGCAAAATAGCTTCACTCACTAAATCCATTACCGCCAACACCAACCCAGCCACCATTTGCCAAGCAACAAATGAGTTATTCTCTCAGACGATAGATCACACGTAAATCCTTTCCTCCATAGTTATTCTACACTAATTGGTTGGTTAACTAAAACACTCTGATAATAAACAACAAGTTTCTGTTGTAACGCAATATAACTAGCTAATATGTATAAACTTAAAATGTGTCGAACGAGGTGTGTTCATTAAAGATTTACTCTGAGCTACTTCCCAAGGACTGGGATAAACGAAGCTCAGCATAATTTTTAGGCATTCTACGTATAGCTACCACCAATGGTGAAACACTTCTCCCATTGCTATATACAGCTGCGAAGGCTTCGTTTGTAGAAGTCGGTAGGTTACGTCCGGAGCCAAGATTTTACCTCGGAAATAAGTTCATCATCATCCGAAAACGAAAAAGTACCTTCGCTTCAAAAGAGACTTCATTGGTGGAAAGATGTGGAAGTCAGATGATGCGAGTTCAGGGGAGTAAGGGGGATGAGGAAGGATTTCATAGCCACAAGGAGTGTGCTTTCATCTGGGCAATGTGCGCATTGTGAACTGGGGCATAATATTGGAGCAAGCGGATTTGATCAGCATGGCACGCTTCTCTGCTTTGATGGCGCCCCGCAATTTCTGCTGCAGAGAAGCATAATATTCTCCGTTAATTGTGGTGCCCATTGCCAGAAAATCCATCAACACTACTCTACACTGATTCCAAAAGACTGTCAGCATCACCTTGTCTACTGAGGGTTAAACACTAGCTTTCTTAGGATGTGGTGAATTATCAATCTTCCTTGGTATCGACTGGTTTTTATTCTATCATAGTGATGTATCTATGTTTCATCATATGTGATAAGTCCGCCAAACAGTCCGCCTCATTTTTATGCCAATTTACCAAAACATCTTAGGGGTAATTGACTTGTTCCTGCATCTGAAAAGGTGTAAGTACCCGGGATATTCATCGTGCAGACAACCACCGCAGTTGAAAATAGTCGTGAATGAATTTTTTTCCGCAGACCCTACACTTATCTTCGCTGCTTGGGCAAGTTACCGAATAGGTATGCGATGATCCTCCAGCATGACGTCTTCCAATTTATGGACGGTGTCGTCATCAATGGCGGAATTTGGACGTCTAGGAATAGGAGCATTTTTCAACGATTTGAACTAGCGATGCCATTGCCTTACTACGTCCTATGATGTTGCATCATCACTATATATGTCTTTCATCTCATCGAAAGACTCTTTTGGTGTATGACTTTCAAGTATAAGTACTTGATCATTGATTGCATTCCACTGCCTCCACTATAACACTTAGTCCACTTCAGCAGCCGTAAAGGAGAAACGAATACTAGTGGAAAGCTGCAATTTACAAAGTTACGTGTAGAAACATGTGTAATTATACCTCTACAAGTTCGATTTTCTGCAATAACTGGAAGTGGGTCAGAAGAAATATTTAATGAACACCTCTCGTAAATGATATCAAAACCTCAAGTAACATATATTTTCGATTTTATTTTAAGTTGGATGCTTTACTATTTCTCATTGAGAATGTAGTCTGCAATAGTTATGTTAACCTTTTGAGCAAAGAAAAGTTTTTGAAATTAAAGGCCTTTCATGATAGGGGAACACCTAGGCTGGTTGGTGAGAGTTGTTGGTAATATGAATCTATTGGAATGAGTGCTTGTTTTCCTCTATCACAATCATATAAGAGCATCTTTTGATTTTTGGTACTGTTACGTAATTTTCAAATATCCTGTAGAACCAATGTCAACGTTTGTATAGAGAAGCGCAATAAACCCGAGAATGGACGATACGAGCTTAATATAAAAAATCTGTCATAATTGAAAGAACGCCTATTCGGAAATAAACTTGTTTTATAGAATTAACTGATCTTTCGATCGTTAACTTTACTTATTATAAGCGTGCCATTAAAATTAAGGGCGGACATTTTTCGTAAATATATTTGCATTAAGTTGGTTAAAAATTCTCAGATTTTTATAGCAAAAAATGGTACTCCGTTTTGTGCTGGAAACACAATAATTTTTTTTTTAAAGGAAGAAGATAAATAACATAAAAATACTAACTTTTAAGTAATGCATTATTTAGTGCATTTTTATCCTGGTGGAGAACACGCATATTTCAACAGTCTGATACAATACGAAATTTTTTTATCATTTGATGAATCATATTGGAATGATGTGAAACCATTGCTTTGTATATTGAAATATTGATCGACGTATACGAATATGTAATGTTTCTAAGATACCATGAAATCTTTTAAGATTGATTAGTCCCGACAAAATTGTATAGTGGTTCTGTGTTACATTTTTATAGTAGGCAAGGATAATTCAAATGGTATAGATTGAATGAATTATAGTGGAACACTTACCTCAAATGTAAAAAGTACGGGCGTGACTCCCACCAAAGAAACCAAGCCAAAGTTTCTTTTTTTTAATGTAAAGAGCAGAAAATACGTATTAATGCAAATGTTTGAAAGACAAGATAGTCTCCAGACATACACACATAAACACACACGCATGCGCATATCTGTACAAATATATAGCCACACTACTCATATTGTGTGTCATATTGTCACTGTATTTTTAAATATCAGAACGACATCTATGTGCACGCATGTGCATCAGTTAGAAACCTATTTACTATAATACTAATGACGCTAATATATTTTTAAAATTTATCAATTATGGCTTGTAAGTTGTCTTTAATTCGGAAATAATCAAGCATTTCGTCCATGTTTAAAAGGAAATTTCATCACATAAATTACAGCTAGAGAGTTTAGTCATTTTTTCGTGAAAATATTATGTGTATTCCATTTAATTATACGCTTCATCTATTCATTAAGCCTAAGGAAGTTTCAGTATTTGTTTTCTTTATGGATGAAAATCAATTGAATGTTATAATTATGATAGACATTCTACAAAGAAGCGTTGTTTTAGTGTTGTGTTTATTTCAAATATTTTATGTTGCAAGCGCTAAAAATATAACATCGCTTACATGTCACTATAACCGTAAGTTCACATTAGATGAATATGTGTGTGTGTGTGTGCGACGGCACACGCGCGTAGGTGTGCGTGTGTGAATGCATGTGTGTGTACGTGTTTTGTATGTATGTATATATATATATGAACATTATACTTAAGTATGTTGACATATATATATATATATATATATATATATATATATATATATATACATATATACATACATAATATATATATATATATATATATATATATATATATATATATATATATATATATATATGTATAGAATATTCTTCAATTACGTGTTTGGGCTTTATATATAATAACACAAACACCTCTACTCATTATCTCTCCCTTTCTGTATATAAGTTCATACACGCACATACATCTCACATATACACACACACACACACATATTCACTTACTAGTTAAAATATTCGAGCTACGTCTAACGCAGGACACGGCCGCTCATATATATATATATATATATATATATATATAATGATAAATCTCAGAGCGAGTTATAAGCAGTAGCAGCAATACATCGTTACGTATAGTTGCCATTTGAATATGGCTAACCCCTAAGGGTGGATGCTACTGTGGTTTGTAGCCTCAGGAGGACACCTCCTCCAGCTGGCTATAGACACACTTTCTGTGCCTTATCAGTATTTGCAAAGGAAGCCATCCTTCCCGTCTTCTTATGATACACATGGACTCGAGTTTCATGGTATTGACCCGTCATCGGCGTGTGACAATCATAGTTGTCGATGAGAAGTAGGTTCCCTTCACAAATACATATACTTTTTCCAGTATCGATTGACACTGATATTGCAAAAGTGAAATCAAACAATGATAAATCTCAGAGCGAGTTATAAACAGTAGCAGCAACACATCGTGACATATATTTGCCATTTGAATATGGCTAACCCCTAATGGTGGATGCTACAGTAGTTTGTAGCCCCAGGAGGACACCTCCTCCAGCTGGCTATAGACACACTTTCTGTGCCCTATGCCAATTGCAGCGACATCTAGCTGTTGAACTCGTTGTGACGATGTGACTTTGTTAAGTATCGAGGCATACTAACGACGTATTATGAGATTGCGCCAGTGAAGTGCAACTCTATAATTCTGTTTACAGAAAATCAATCACTGCAAATGTAAATATAGTTCTAATTTTCTCTTTTAGTATCAATGCACATAGCGCACTGAGGAAGATCAAATAGCCATTCAAAGATATTTATTCTACGAGTGCAGTTAACAATTTAAAATTCCCATGTTAAAGACGTTCAGCTTTCATGTTGACAGTAAACTTGTTAGATATTAAAGAGAGCAACTGATTAGATTGCTGCATTGTAGTAATAGGAATGTTATAAATTTGCTTCTTAGATGCTCTTACAGTGAAACATATTGAGAAGCTATTGGATTCATAGTCACCTCATTTACAGGAATGTGTTACAATTACCATTTTACATCCTCTGTAAATCGATATATCTTCATAAGTAGTGTAACTATTCCTAAATCATATATGCACACGTTATATGTTAAGTTAAATGTTAAACTTTCAAAACAGGAAACAAAACATACTGTCAAGTTCGTGTAAAAGAGAGAGAGAGAGAAAATAATAACGACACAATACAGCTGTTACAATGCATAGGTAGTGTTGTGTTAAATATCCTTTCCTGTCATCATATGTAGCTTCTATGAAAATCCATTTTCGAAATACACCTTCTACACAGAATTTTAGAGTACCTTTCCCATATAATATCATTCATTCTTTTTGTAAGGTTTGCTGATAAAGGAATTGCTTCAAATAATTCGCTTAAAAACAGCATAGCGAACACAAATTAAAAATGTTAATATAAGAGAAAGCGAAAACAGTGCGAATGAAAAATTATGTATTTTACACTGGTGATACTGAAAAATGTATGTATGTTTCCTATACTAATTTGTTCAACTGAACTGTAAAATTACTATTATACCAAGGGTTTTATGTGTACACATGTAAGAGCGGATGGCATATCTATCTGCTACTATAATCTTGTGGTTGTTTGCTTGCTTGCTTGCTTGCTTGCGTGTTTGTCTGAAATTTAATACAGCCCAACTGGCGTATAATGGGAAAATACTCTAAAAGTAAAGCACCCCTGTAACGTGAATTGAAACAGAATAAAACAAGCTTTGCGGATATCGGACCACAGATTCTCGAGATACGCGGGGTTTTAGGTTTGTTTCCACAAATTTAAGCTGTGTAACCTAGAGTAATTGTTCGTTAATGCGAACACCAGGATAGTTTTGTTTTCGTCCTTGCTTGCGTGCATAATTGTCTGTATTTTAATAATCCAAACCGGCGCATAATGGGAAGATACCCTTAAATTAAGGTGCCCCTGAAATGGAAATACAAAAGGATATATAATAATAATAAAAATAATAATAATTTATTTAGTAGTTTACATGGGAGGCTGATGGAACAACTTCAGGATTTCCTCAATGGAGAAATAATACCCGATTGTATAACTAGAAGGAGGACATTACACATTATGAAAGATAAGAGCAAGGATAATACAGGTAGCAACTATAGTCCAATCACTTGCATACCATTAGTGTGGAAGCTGTTAACAGGAATGCTTTCAGAAAGCATTTATGAGCACCTTGACAACCAGAAGAACAGAAATGTTGCAGGAAGAAGGCAAGAAGAACACATGATCTATTATATATATATAGACAAAGCAATTCTAAATGAAGTAAAAGCTAGAAAGAAAAATCTAACAATGGCATGGATAGATTATAGGAAAGCCTATGACATTATCTCACACTCATGAATAAGTGAATGTTTGAGTATTTTCAGTATAGTAGACAACATAAGAGAATATATTATCTTTAGCTTGAAGGAATGGAAAGTAGATCTCTACTCAGTTGACTCACTCTTAGGGAAAGTTAGTATCAAGAGGGTTATTTCCTAGGGGTGCTCGTTGTCCCCTTTAATATTTGTTTTATGCGTGATTCCCCTCAGTTTAGTATTAAGGAAGGCAAATGCAGGTTATTAGTTGAGAAATACTAATGAAAAGTTAACCATTGCCTCTATATTAATGACCTAAAACTTTTTAGCAAGAATACAAAAGATATAGATTCATTAATACAGACTGTAGGATTTTTCAGTAAAAGATATAGGCATGGAATTTATCATACATAAGTGTTAAATATTAGTCATGAGAAGGTAGTCAAAAGCGAAGGTATCCAATTACCAGATGGCTAGACATTAAAAATCACTGAAAGAAGGACAGTGTTATAAGTAGGAGTATTAGAAAATGAACAGACGATAAAGAAGTTATCGTCTGCTGAACACTTAGAGTCAAATTACCTTTCTTTTCACGAAGACGATGTTTCAAGTCAACATTGAAAGTGAACTACCTTATTATCTTCGTTTTTTATTATTTACAAAACTTTCCTCATTCACTCACTGTCTTAGAAAGACAGATTTCAAAAGTTTAAATTGCTATCACTTAGTATCTTATCCGTTTTAATCTTTTAATTTTCCGTCACGTTCTGTTCTCAAAAATCATCTAAATTTTAAACTGAAGGTGAAGTCCCTTACTGAATTTATCAAAAAATTCAACAATTACATTAATTTATTAGTTCCCCCATTTAATAAAGTCATTGGCGATGGAAACTGTATGTTGAGAGTTGTATCACACTTGCCCAAGCACAGTAGGAATTAGCGAACTCTTCGAGAAGAGCCCGTACAATACATATGCAATACTTGTGGGTATTCTAATTCTTTTATTCCTAAAAGTATAAGGCAGAAATATCAAGCATACATGTGGACAGATGGAACATAGGGCGGTAATGTTGAACTAGCTGCTATTAGTGATTTGTGCAATGTTGCAATTCAGGTTCGTTACAAAAATGATGATGAAATTATTCTTCCTCTGTTCACCGTTTGCAGTCGAACAGTTATTGGAGGGAAGATTTCTGTGTTACATAGTGGTGAAATTGACAACGGCCACTACGATGCTCTCTTTCTCATAAACAGTTATGAGCTTGAGTGAAATGTAGAAGGAAATGAAATATCACAAGACAGTAAAAAAAAAAAAAAAAAATAATGGGAATTCAAACTCTTAATACGAAAATTGTAGAAGTAAAATACATCAGAAAGTTGGGTTGCAAAAAATTAAGGAATACGAGTAGAAGACAAGAGAATGAGAAGGGGATAAAGATAAGGAAATAAGATTGTAGAGAATAAAGGGAAATTATAGAAATGAAAAGTAGATGAAAATAAAAAATCAAATAGATACGATTGCAAAAATGGAGAGAGAAAGGTAGAATAAAAAGAAAAAGCAGAAAAAGTATGGGCAATTTCAATGCCAAGGCGTAGCATTTAATGATGATCCTAATCGTAATTATGCATCTGAAAAAAATTCTATCTCTGGATTCTCTGTGCAAAACATGTAAAAAAAAATGTGGTATTAGAAAGCGGGACAAAGAATCATTAGATATTTGTTGTTGTAAAAGTGAAGTCCATTTACCAATAATTGAGCCTCCAGAACTTATAAAACATATTCTTTTGGTACCACGTCAGAATCTAAATACTTTCTTAAAAAATGTTTCAGCATACAATTGTGCTTTTCAAATGACATCATTTGGGACAAAACCTATAAGGGAAAGTGGGTTTATCCCGACTTTTAAAGTGCAAAGAGAAATTTATCACAGAATTTGCTCTCTTAACCATTTACAGAATAAAGATCTACAGTTTTTACAAATGTATTTTATAAGTGACGTTCAAAGTGAAGCATAGTGTTGCTACAAGAATTATCCAGGTACAAGACAAGAACTTATTTTTAAGCTGCGAGGAATACTTCACAAAAAGCTTCCAGTATATTTAGAATTTATTTCAACAGCGGACTTCCAAGTTGTCATTGATGCTGACAAAAGACCAGTCGGCGAACAAGTCTGTCGATTCAATGTTCGTGAGTGTAATCAAGTAGTTATTATTATGGTTGGAGAACAACATGGTAAATGAGATATTGTTTCGAAGTATCATGATAATATCATCACGTCCGTGACTGAAACATCTCGTTCATATGATGCTTTACAATATCACTTGCTTTTTGTTAACCGAGAAGATGGATACCATTTTGGAATATCACAATTTGGATGAAGCACTTACATAAATCCTGTATCTTGAATGGATTATTATGGTCATCGGTAGATGATTCGCAGTAATTCATTTAATCATCTTCACAATTGCCAAAATCTTTTTCACCAGTATGTTCTGCCAAAATGCAGTCGGATAGGTTGTGCTACATAAAAACGCACAAAAAAGAACTACGTGCGGAATTTTACGTGTACCTACGAGATAGCATTAACAATGATATTGCTGGGACAGGGATCGAACAGCTTTATGTTCTCCCATCCAGTTTTACAAGAAGCCCAAGATATATGCACATGAGAAGACAGGATGCTATGACTTACGCCTACTGTCATTGAACCCTGCATAATCACTAAGTGAGACATACAAACTTACAACTTTCGGCCATTTTATTTTTATATAGAGAGATTAAAGACGTTTGAAAGACTCTCACGGGAAGATAGATAAAATCTCTCTTATTTCCCCAATTTTCAGTACTCAAAATGTATAAGGAGACGTATGTTTGTGACTTATTAACGTCAGGCCCTGGCGGATTGAATAAAAAGACAAGGGAATCTCATCATATGTACACAAAACTGTTTGATTGAATAATCTTATTTTATTCCTTGTTTTTTTCTTTTCTGTTTCTTCTCTTTTCATATTTCTCTTTTTTTCTTTATTTTTTGCCACATGCAAACTTAAGAATTGTAGACTGATGATGTCATTCTATCAACGTGGGGGCTCTGGTGACCCTCATTCATATTTTGTATTTCACCTATTATAAACTTGAATTTCTCTGTATGACTTTCATTTTGAAATAGCGAAAGACAGGTTAGTTGGCGAAATTTCGTTCAGCAAATAAAATATTTTTTGCAATAGCATCTCCCTCTTCGTATTTTCTAATATTATTATTATTATTATTATTATTATTATTATTATTATTATTATTATTATTATTATTATTATTATATTATTATTATAATTATTATTATTGAGTGAGAGATCAGTTCATGCCATCAAAGTGACACTGGGGTAAAATATACGAAACCCAATATACCCATCATGACTACCCGTCTGATAAGTGTACACCAGGCACATGCATCACAACCATATATGCGCGACATGGTGATCTCATATCAAGATAAACAGCACATAACGTTGCAGGTGGGGCCCAGTTAGAATTTTCTTCAGGTTGAGTAGCCCATCCCGCTCAAAAGGTCCCTGAATAAGGGTTGTTTAAGGATGTGGAACGAGACACCCATGTTTCCAGAGGTGAATTATTCAAACCCCAAAGAATCTCTCTCAACACATGGCTATGATGTTCCCCCACTACTTCTGCTCGTGATCAGACATGCACATGTCATCAGCCATTAAGGGACATGCTCAACTGGTTAAGGTCAAACAGCTGACAAGCAAATCTGTGGTATTGAGCAGAATATTTGCTGTAGCCCATCTTTTAAACCAAGACAAAACAATATACATGATAACACTTTCAATCAATTAAGATCAGAAGCCATGAGAGTTATTATTTTTACTAGGTAAAAGATTATTATTATTATTATTATTATTATTATTATTATTATTATTATTATTATCGTCATCATCATCATCATCATCATCATCATCGTCATCACCATCGTCATCATTTTATTTGCATTACATATATATTAAATTTCAATTTGTTTCTACGCATAAAGATATATGAAATAATTTATTTCGGCTATACTCTGATGGTATGCGTGTTTGGGTAATGGAAAAAAAAAACTTCCTTATGCGAGTTGTTGCCAATCTTCCTTCTTGTTATTTAAATCACATTAATTAAAGGTAGACTTTACCTCAATAGGAATTGAAATCGGAACATTAGCTCTTGCATCTTTCGCGAACTATATTAATAAACGGATATATTCCAAAACAATTTTTGGAAATTACACAGCAATGTACTTTGCAAAGATACTTTCTGTAATGGAATGCTGTTTATCTATGTGTGTAATAATCGCCAATATCGGAAATGTTATTTCCTGAACAGTGTTAAAATGCTATATTTTTAAAGTGTAATAAGTTGTCTTCATTACATACTTAAGAGGATATATACATATAACTACATACCTATATACGTACATATATGTATATATATATATATATATATATATATATATATATATATATATATATATATATATATATATATATATATGTATGTATATATATATATATATATATATATATGTACATATGTATGTATACATATATCCATCTGTTGTTATTTGCCTATGTATATATATATATATAAATATGTATATATATATATATATATATATATATATATATATATATATATATATATATATATATATATATATATATATATATATATATATATATGTGTGTGTGTGTGTGTGTGTGTGTGTGTGTATTCTAGAAATAACATCACCAGAAAGAAAACAAGAGATGTAATAGTGCTATACATTCGAAGGGAAATTATTAACAAAACAGTGTCTCCAATATTGGGTAGGAATTGAAATATTTATTAATAAAAGAAATCACATTATGTTCCTTGTATAACTCTGGTTACAAACAAATGACCAACACATATACAATATATATAAGTGTTAGCGTGTATGCTACTGTTTTTCTTGGAAATTACTTCGAATGTCAATTTCGATCAAGAATACTTAAGTTATTCAATTTTGAAAACAATCTTGGTATCTTTTTTGAATGGAAAAACAAATATAATACGTAGCCAAAGCGTTTTCATTAAGTAACTTTGAAAGGATATTTCGAAGTGCGAAAAATCATCATTGTATATCATCTACAGTTATTTTCATAGCATATGTGCTTTTCACTGTGGTGCTGCTACAAATGGAGTTTTCAGGTTTTATCTTCTAGACATGTTTTGTTGATTCCCATCCACGACTGAGGTGTTATCGACTAAACATTTTTGGTATCTTTGCGTTAAATTTGTAATATAACCAGATGTTATTATGATGGCAGGCTGGTAGAAACTTTAGCACGCCGGGGAAAAGTTACTAAGTGATATTTCGTCCGTCTTTACGTTCTGCGTTCAAATTACACCGAGGTCAACTTTTCTTTTCATCTTATCGGCGCGATAAACTTAACACCAGTAGGACACTGTGGCCGATGTAATCGATTCAACCTCTGTCTGGAAATCGTTGGCCTTGTGCTAAACTTAGAACTCAATAAAATATAATGGCCAACAGGTAAGAAATTGTCGTTAATCAGTGTCTGATGCCACAGTTTGATTAATGAATATAAAGCATTTTCTCCTTTGCATTGAAAGCGAAACATTACATTGCTCGCCTTCTGACTTGGAGGCCACTTGCTTAATTTCGTAGAATCTCTTACTCTTTTACTCTTTTACTTGTTTCAGTCATTTGACTGCGGCCATGCTGGAGCACCGCCTTTAGTCGAGCAAATCGACCCCGTGACTTATTCTTTGTAAACCCAGTACTTATTCTATCGGTCTCTTTCTCCGAACCGCTAGGTGACGGGGACGTAAACACACCAGCATCGGTTGTCAAGCAATGCTAGGGGGACAAACACATACACACAAACACAAACACATACATACACACACATATATATATACATATATACGACAAGCTTCTTTCAGTTTCTGTCTACCAAATCCACTCACAAGGCATTGGTCGGCCCGGGGCTATAGCAGCAGACACTTGCCCAAGATGCCACGCAGTGGGACTGAACCCGGAACCATGTGGCTGGTTAGCAAGCTACTTGCCACACAGCCACTCCTGCGCCTGTTGATAATTTTGTTATTTTTGGTTAAGAGTATGATAAGAAATATTTTGCTTCGGTGTATTGAAAGGTATTTTGGTTTATGATATCTAATGACGCAAATTATATATAGGAAGAAATTAATTGCATGGTATACTAAAAAATTAATTTGTGTGTTCCTGCGGTGTGTTGTATCAGCTGCATCTGTGATCTCCTGCTCAGCGTGAATGAGTGGTCTTAAGGAATATATATGCAATATATTGTCATACGGAGCGCATTTAATCTACATTCTTCCCAGTATTTAACATATAGAATCCTCGCTAAAGATAAATTATAGAACCTAAGAGCCCTTTAAATATGCGAAAATAAATGCATGCTGTTTCAAAACTCTACCCAAAGCAATTGAGAAAATATGTGTATAGAAAAGGCGTATGTTATAAATCTTTCAATAGTTTTCGTACTGGGTAAAAGATAATGATTCACTTACCACGTATGGAAGTGATTAAATTTCGTAATATCTTATGTTAGCATGACTTAACCGTTCATATTAACTACCACCCATTTCTATAAATATTTAAACAGCATTTTTGTTATATTTTGAACAAATTCACTCTCCTACAATATTGAACGTAAAATGATTTTAGAGCTTCGAAGCCTGAATTTGAGAAAGTCATGTGAAATTTAGCGGCTGCCAAAAAAATTCAGCATCTTATATCGCGTGATATTCGACAAAATTACCGATTATATGTGAAAAAGATAATAAAATTTCTCACTGGACGCTGTTGTGTATTATAAAACAGCCCTAATAGAACATCGTGTGTGTGAGTGTGTGTGCATGTGTCAGTCGAATGTGAGTTTGCGTATATATGTATATATATATTTATATATATTTATGTTTGTGTATCTATGTGTATTATGTGTGTGTGAGTTCAACCTCAAGGTTACTAAATAAAATTTCATTACAACTAGAAAGTCTAAACTGCTCTCATTCTAAACCTCCTTTGAATATATTCGAAAGGTTGTATGTAAGACAATGCTTCTTTGACTTAATCATTAAATATTTTCCAAATGATTATAGGTATATATTAAGCTACATGCCACGTAGTTTAGACATGAACACGAAAAAAGTACAGAACAAATCCCTGTAATGAAAAGTATGACAAGATTCGTAGCTCAGAATCCACAATCTGTAAGATGAAAGAGAAATAACAGTGATACCGTATTAACATACCAGTTAAGTGGCACCTGTTAATGAAAAATAAAACTTATAAGTCACGTAAATGAAAAGAAAGGAGCGAATAAGGGCTACATCAATGAAAGGAGTAAAATGATAAAAGCGGTATGTATCTAGCATTTGAAGTATTTTTTACAACGGATATTGAAAGCATTCCAAAAATATTATTTAAAAGAAAAAGTATGCTTGACACCTAAAAGGAAAATATAGAAACGTATGCATATTTACACACCTACGCATATGATATGATATGTGTTGAGTGGGATATTAGAGAGAGAGAGAGAGAGAGAGAGAGAGAGAGAGAGAATGAGAGAACGAACGAGAGAAATAGGGAGAGAGAGAGAGAGAGAAAATCATTCCATGCAAGCGTTTCATGTAAGTGTTGCCTATGCAATATGGTAAAACTTATTACGCAAAACTTGTACTTTCTCAATAATCGAATGATATCTTATTCCTATGGTGACAATCAAATATATTCATGCTGAGAAAATTAATCCCTATTGAATACACGCCAATAAGCAAAACTGTCTGCCATAGAAAAACATTTTGTGTCTACTTCTGTCATAGTTACGACATTGTAATATTTCCAAACGTATATCTGTATGTATATGTTGTATATATGTAGGAAGAAGTAAATATCATGTAACTTACAAAATTTAAGTACTCAGATTAAAGATAAAATCGGTCACCTATGAATCGATAGCAATTTTATTTGGTTACATGGAAGAAATACATTCTGTATTATGTAAATATCGGAACACTCACACACACAAGACGTATGTATACTAAGTTTTAAATTCTACATTCTAAAGACAAAGTGATAGATATCACTGATCCAGATGTCTGAGCTCTGTGTTCAAATCCCCCTTGGGTCAACCATGTTTTTAATCCTTTCACGTTCGGTAAAGTACCAATCAAATAATGGGATCGATGGTTTCGATCAACGTTCATCTCTTGACAGTGCTGCGCTCAACGTAAACTAAAAACCGTCATATATCATCTAAGCAGGTGCAGTAGGGCGGCATATTAAAAAAAATCTCTTCGTGATCATCAGGTCTTAGTTTCGATTCCACTGCGTGACACAATAAGCAATAGTAAAAATAGTAAGTTTTTATGGCTTTGTGTCAGCTGTGTGTTTTGAGCGCAATTGGTAAGACGAAATCTGTTTAGAAACTCGCCAAATAGAATATACTTGTAATTTAAAGGCCCGCTCTTGTCACACTGCGCTAACGTGGTTCGACTTCCGAATTCCATTAAGATGTATGTGTTTGTGTGTTTGTGTGTGTGTGTGTGTGTGCGTGTACAGATGACTTAATGAACACACGAATCCAAGTAGCAAGCATCATCGAATCTCATTGCAGTTCCGTTGTATTTAATAACAACTTGATTCATTTCCGATAACTTTAAACTTCGCCGTCTGTCTCCATGTATGTGATGGGGTTAAACTTGTCCTATGTTCACAATAATTTAAGTAAAGTATAGTTGAGTGTCACTGTAATTCCTTGCGTAAACACAAACAGCTACACACACATATGCACACGCAAACACACATAGAAGCGTAAATCACCCTTGACAACGATTGACAGTTATAATATTTATTATGAGATGATTTCAGTTCAGTCATTACATAAATCTAAGCAATAGTGCTCTTTTTAATATATAGCTTCATAAATTTATCTACTTCATTTATTGAATCACCACTTACCAAATTTTATAGTATATATTTTTTTACATATAAGATAGATATATAGTTCAACTAAAATTGTTCTTTATAAGTGAATAATTCCAATAAATTTACAGTGCATTACAGTTTCGTAATGGTTTGTGATTATCTAAATACTATTATATGATATATGAGATCATGAAATAAATACGTTCGGTAAAATCGGTATTTAATGTATTTCAGTGTGCATACATGTTAAAACTTTCAATTATAAATGGTTGTTCAAATTCTGGATTATGCAATAAATTTGAATAATTTGTGAACGATCTTCGAAATGACATCATCCATTTCCTGACTTACCAATACAATCACCATAAAAGTGGTCCTATACCAATAAGACTATTTTTTTTATATTACAGACAGAGAATAACGAATAAGAGTTCTCGGAAATACAGAAGTTTAGTAAATGGCTTTATACTATTGCATATTGAGAAAATATTTGACATGTCATGAAATAAATAGAAAATAAATTGAATAAATTTTCCAGGTTACAAATGTCAAAAATTTATTCCGACATCTTATTAATATACATGCAATATATTTTTCAGAGGAAACATCAACGTATAAGACGATCTTGTAAGACATATAACGCAGTATTCGGTATTCTACCAAGGCATACATATTAAGTTGGATATAAAGATTACCCTTAAAGTATGAGAAGTAGAGAGTAAATGCTTAATACATTTAGTTATTTGCAGGGATAGATATTTGAAATAACTTATTGAAGAGGTACTGAGAGGACAGGATATAATGAAATTAAAACTGTTAACTTCTATCAGTGGGTAAAAAACAGTCCACGCTGGGAGCAACAAAATTCAAGATACAGGACGGTAACATGAAATGAGATAGAATATGTTGTTAGTGCTAAATGGCAATAAAAATCTTAAAGAGAACTTGGGAAAATTACATCCTAAACTATAGAAAAATCTCCAAAGAAGAGTACACCGCACTGGACACAATCTATTTACATTTTCATCATTTATTAATTTTTCAAAAAATCTGAATATAACTGAACTCTCACTAACGTACATTTGTCATGATCTTCCCCGAACATTTACATTGATATTACCAGCTATCCCTTTGAAACTCGATGAAATTTCTGTAAACGTATCAATGTTTGATGATTTAAATATGTTTGTCTAATTTTTACCTTGTAAATTTAAATTTGCCTAGAGATTTTATTTATATATTTGTACCATTGTTAAGCAAAAATTGTTAAAACTAGTTTGATATGAGGATAACTCTTTTACAAATTTTAAAAAGGACAACATGTTTATGTTTTGGCAAAGTCTTGTGATTTGGTTCAATGGCTTTCTGCTGACATCCATTCTTGGCTGACCACGGTCAGGGAATTGAATTGAAATAGAACTGATGGACACATTAGTATAATTAAGGTTGTATGAGGGACATACAACCTTGCGTATGAACAATGGAACGGTTTTCTGAATCTAGCGTTGTGTCTGTTTGGAGCTGTAGGATGGTGCCAAGTCCTGCCGGAAGCTACAACATGCGCCTTGAAAGTGTTCATTCACCAACGGATGCAGATCAGCTTCCAGAATGTTGCTAATGTATCGTGGGATGTTAATTTTAACACGCGAATGCACAAAAAGGAGTTGAGGCATTCCAGTACCTGTCACGGCCGTCCAAACCATAACTAATTGAGGATTTTGACTTCGATTTAGGGGTCTACCCTCGATGGAGCCAGATAAACTCCAAAGTCGCTCATTCTGGTGGTTTACTGTCTGTTCGATGTCAAAATTCTTTTCATTAGTACACACCTCGTTGCGCAGGGTACCTTATGTAATCTGACGGAGGTAAAGACGTATTTTCTCCAGTCTTATGCACTTAAGCTCATGACTGCTGCTCATCCTGTAGGGGTTGGTCCTGACATCTCCTTTCAGCATTCGATATATCGATGTTCATTTTAATTTTGCTATAGCAGTCAGTCTCTGACGGAACAACGAGGATTTCGCCGTATCTTTTTTCTGGTAATTTTGATAAGCTGAGATGTCCGCACACTTCTTCTTCGGCCACGTCCAGGTTGATCAGTGGTGGAACCAGTCTCTTGAAATGTCTTAACAATTTTCCAGACTGTTGGGTTTTTTTTAATCTATTTGATAAAGCTGTATTATTTTCGCATCCATTGTGGAAGGTTATGATTGTAATTCGGTCTATAGCCATTATCTAATTTATAAATCTGAATTATTTATTTAGTCAGAAATAAAAGGAAGACGCACTAAACTTTTATAATCATGTATAATTTTCATATCTTATCACATTTAGTGATATTTATTACAGCCGGAAACTTGCCTTAATTTCGAGATACCCTGTATACAATCACACACACACACGCACACGCTCTCCCCCACCTCTCTCTCTTTCTCTCTCTCTCTCTCTCACACACACACACATATTCCTTATGTCCAATAGAAGCTGAATTTGTATAAATCATAACAAAATCTATGTATCATGTATAAAAGTAATACATTATGAAAAGCTTAATTAACTGTCATGTTCGTCTTCTGGCTAATTGCACTGTTTGTGATTTTTCAAACACAGATGCAAGCAGCAGAAACGCACATTTAGCAGCGCTATCAACGATGCTGGATAACTTTCATTAGCAACTGATATACTTCTGTATTATGTAACGTCATTCTGTGAGAGATAGGCTGCGATTTCACTGTCGGTATTCGTGTTAAAAATCGAGTTGAGCGAACTTTTGCACTGTTGATCGACGTGTGCTTTCTATGCGCACTGAGCTCAATATGGGACACCTGCTTTAGCATTTGACAAATATATCGTCCAGTCAAATTCCCCAACCGGTAATTCACGAGTAAGAGCAGTTCATCGGTCCCCTCAGCGCCCGTTAAGGTGCTAGACATGCACGGTACACTTCACAGGAGATAATGAATTACAGCTCGTTGACAGACCTACCCCTTCATCATCAGGCGAATGAGATCATAAATCGAGACGAAGAGTACAGCTAATTAAACTCAGTTAAGCACCACATATATGTCTTAAGTATGACATATAAAGTGCTATGTATATAATTATATAATTATACACACATGTATGCATATAGATGTATATTTGTATACATACATAAATACATAATACATATATGTATGTCTCTCCATGTTTGTTTCTGTTCGGTATCTTCGTATACCTCAACTGCCTTGTTTTACTTCCCAACTTTCATCCACGCTAAATTAAAAATTCTATTTTGGAATTTATGGGAGCAACTGTCGTCAAATACTCATATTGTCGTTGAATGCTCGAAATGCGGAGTAGATAGACTGCCAACAACTGATGAAGGGTCGTTCTTTGTGCTACTTGTCCAGTTTTCGTTGTTTGCGCCTATATACATACATATATTCCTATGTATGTATGTATTTAAATATATACATATATACATATGTATTTTTATGTGTACTGCTTGGCTATGTATAAATATTAATAGACACGTGTATTGTCAGCTGTATACTCTTACAAATTTCTGAGTAGTTACAAAGGATAATTACTATTTTGAGAATTTATCAGATATGATGAATGAGTAAATGATGTATATCAGGTGATTCGTCTCAATTATCAATATCCTGATACCTATATCGAAATTATTGGTATTTAATTTCTCTAGAAAGTTTTCAATATTTATTTCTTATTTAGGCACAAATCTCAGCGATTAGTGAAAATGTATAATCATGAATATTGTTTCCAATATTTTACCTGTTAAGCAAACCTAGACGACGAACATCAACGTTCACTTAGATGTGATTTGAATGTATGAAGTCCAATGAAGTTTAGATGTCAAACCAATATGGAAGCTAATGAACAAATCTGTATGGAATCCGTACTGTTACCGATGGCTTAATGCTACTTGAAACTGCATAATAAATCCTACTTTGTACTATCCGTGATTTAAATAACATATTACTAATAACACCATGTTTATAAATGAATAGTCAATGCATATTTTGAAGATCATTGCTCTAAAATTTTAATCGAATTATAAATATTTTGAGAAATTTGCCAAGCATCGGATTTCCTTTCTGCCGTATGGCGAACACTTTTTTATTCCATTTTCAACTTGTTTGTACATCTAAATACTATAGGAATATATTGAACATTACGAGCAAAACTGCTATTCAAGGCCACTTTTCAATCGTTTTTATTAAGTGGCAAAGTATTCAAATATTATATGCCGGGTGTGTTGTGTGAAGTTACTGTTTCAGTATTTTCGCGTAGGCCTGTTCTGAGTGACCACTATTTAACTTTTCTGCATATTTATTTCTCACTTCTAGAGGATCAGATTAGAAATCATTGTTAATATTATCTATATACAATTTGCTATCTCTTCCTGTGTCTCACTCTATCGGTCTCTCTAGTTCTATTTCTATTATGTATATGTGTACAGATATATAGCTAAATAGATATACATCTATATAGACATTTACACACACGCACACACTCACACACACACACGCATACACACACACGCACACACACACACACACACACACACACATGTCTCCTTACTTATATGTGTGTTTGTATTTATACCCAAAATTAATAAGGCAATAATGTTGAAAATCTAATTTTGACTTACATATTCATGGTATAATTTCGTAAGTGGTATCAAAACATGTTTAAGATGAAATATTGAAATGAATTTAACGTGTTAGTACTCTTCTTATGTAATCAAATGTGTCGTATCTTACTTTTGCTGAAATAAACATAGCTTAATAAACTGATTCCTAAGCAGCATATTGATCTGTATGCTAACGTTACTGTCTTGCTCTGTACAGCCACATTAATAACAATTTATATATATATATATATATATATATATTAGACTGTATGGTTCGTTGTTTTCCTCCCTTTTTTTACCTTATGTATTACAAGGGCTGTTGTTTGCGGAGACTTATTTTTGTAGTAATAGTAACAGTAGCCATTTGACTGCTATTTCTAATGTTTTCGGTATGTGGTTTAAGCAACTTGTTGCTCAAATATCCTTTATTATAATTATATAAATTTGTAACGAATATGGTCCTTTCCATACCGAAATTACTACTAGGTGAAATTTATTGATTTTATTAAATTAATTATATTTCACCCTTTATCTGTATATTTCACCCTTTATCTGCTATATATATATATAGCACGCTAATACAGACACCCTTATATATATATGTATATATCTATACATATATTCACACACATATCTGTGTGTGTGTAAATCCGTGTCATACATATTCCATTGAAAAACCAATATATATATATATATATAATGTTATCCAAGCTGATATTTTTCTATTAGCTAAACGGCCTTGTCCGTAAACACATATTTTACTTGCAAGCTACCGTATACTCTCCTAAGATAATATTTCATCATTGGCCAAAAAATATATTAAACACATCCTGATGGATGTATAAAATATACGTGCATATATCTGGAAATAGTTATCTTCCACTCCTCAGCATTCATACGCTGTGAAAATATTTGTGAACAGTCGATTGATTATGTATTTTAGCTTCCGGTGGCGTGGAAATTGTTTCAAAATGTGTTAGGTTCAATTAATTTACATAGCATTCTTTTCTGTATTGCCCGCCTTTACCTATTGTTTACACAACCAATTGCTTTGTGAATGCTTTACCATTGGCAAAGAACTGCCGCATATTTCTGACTATATTTATCATCTCAGATGTTTTGAATTCATTTGTGGCAGAACAGGGATCGTTGTAATCATTGGTTTTTCAGTCATAATAACAGAACACAATATCTCACCGCTGTATGAGAGATAGCTTGTAGCTATCTATATACCAATACAATATCATCTATCGTAAATTGCTTTGCAAAACAGAAATGCTAACAAATATATAAATACACATTTCTATATTTAGTTTTTCAACCTTTGTCATATATTCAGTTGCTTCGATACTGCCTTTACCCATCATTCTTGGATTTGTATACTAAACCTAAAATCTGAGTGCATATTGCATCAGTTTTGTTAATATTTCTTAAACTTTAACCCTATAATTGTTTGTAAATTTGACTCGCATATGCTATATTTGATTACAGTAACCAATATCGATTTCAGTACACATTAAATATTATGTTACGTTATGTATTACAGAAAATAAATTAAGTAAAGTCACGATGAATGTTCATTGGCATCTAAATTCAAAATTGTGGTGCCTAAAACTCCCTCAATATTTTGTCATTTTGCTCTATTAATTCTGCCTCTTAAAGAGCCGATAAATAATCTGAAGTGTTCTTTATTTTGGTTGTACATATACATAAATGCAGTCAGAAATAGCTGTGTACGTACATAAACTTGCATGTATGTATATGTATACAAACACAAACACACATTGCTACCATGATGTGTACATACACACATACATATGTATGCATGTATCTATGTATCTATGTAAGTATGTATGAATGAATGCATTTGAAAGGCTGATTTCATTAACGTCTACCAAATCCATTCACAAGACTTTAGTCGACCTGTGCCTATGGTTGAACACTCATACCAAAGAATATATTTATTGGAACTGAACACGAAGGCACCTGGTTAGGAGGCAGATTGCTTACCACATAGCCACACCTATATATGTATATATATATATACACACACACGCACCTATATATATATATATATATATATATATATATATATATATATATATGTAGGTCCCGGTTGAGTCGGGGTTAACCACAGTAAATAATGTACTCAATACATAGCAGAGTAAATTAATTTATTTTATAGAAGGAGCTTCTACAGGACTAGAACTGTTTCATTCAGAAGAAATCATCAGGAAGCTTCCATCCGACACTTCCTGATGATTTCTTCTGAATGAAACAGTTCTAGTCCTGTAGAAGCTCTTTCTATAAAATAAATATATATATATGTATATATATGGCGATTTTTTTTCCTATGTCTTCCCTTCTCTGGATCTTTTCTTCTCCTATGTTTTCGACGAAGAGCTCCGCTCGAAACGTTAAATCCTCCTTCTTTCCTTCTTTCCTGAGCGTCCAATAATAATATATTTGTTCCACGTCCTCGCGTTGTTGTGCTTTTGGGTTTTCTTGTTCGGATTAACTATATATATATATATATATATATATATATATATATATATATATATATATATATATATATATATATATGTGTGTGTGTGTGTGTGTGTGTGTATGTATTTATGTATGTATGTATGCATGCATGTATGCATGCATGTATGCATGTCTGTATGCATGCATGTACGTATATACGTATTGCAAATTGTTAATATACAATATATGCAACAACGATCAAGTGACATGAGTATTCAGACAAAACTATTTCTAGCAGTTGAAACAAAGAACACAAGGCGATAGATAATCGAAATACAAGGGCTTAAACATAAATAAGTGATCCATTATCATTACAAGCTTTAGTAACTTCACTCACTTTGATTCTAGTTAAGAATATTCATGTAATTTGATCTTCGCTAAGAAACAGTTTTGTTCAGAATCTAAATGTCAGTGTTCTCATCTTTAGATGACGTGATATTCCAATTAAAGTCAGAATGATTTTGATTAAAATGTATGCTAAATGATAAATATTACATGTAATCAACAATTCACCTATTGGTTTAATTTAATATTTGCAAGAGAATAAGCTAATCACGATGGCGAATGGGAAGCTAAGAAGGGACAGGATTGTAACACTGAACTAAAAGGAACAAGATATAGATATTGCAATAAATTGACCTGGTGTTTTATGGTGTATGCTAGTGAGCCAAATGATGTTGAAATAATGATGTTATTCATTTCGTATATATTTGATAATTTGCGAAGCGGGGAGACATTAATGTGTTTACGCTGAAAAAGAACTTTTTATTTATTACTAAATTTCTTCATATTTCTTTGAGAGAATATGAATCCACAAGGATCGCTAGTCAAGTATAAACAATTTGTCGGCCATTTGATAATATGAACTGTTTAGTTAATGAAACATTCGAGATAATAGACTTTTTCTGCTGTAATACATTACGCAATGATTATAATAACTTTGCTAGGATTAATCGCGACTATGTGAACATCAGCAAAACGGAGACGATTTAAATTATATCAGCATTGATTATTGGTTTTCCTTTAAGATTCAAATGAAGTAACCATTTTTTCTCGCTTGAAAACATCTTGTTTATACGTATTACTTGATTCACTCGATTAGCTACGTTGAGTTAACTATTAATAAAAAAAAAATGTATGTTTAATCGTTTCCATCCGACACTTTCGAGAGTTGTCAAATATTATATTGTTGTATGTAAGGTGTACAGTTTTGTGTGATAGATTCTTATCTAGTTTGCTTAAAATGTTCGATTTATATAGTATTTCTTTATCGTCGAGTATATACGATTAACATTTTTTTTTACATAACCAATCAGAAGAAACCACTTATCTGAAGTCAATATGTCATCTTCAGCTGATATATAATCAGCCTTTTCTCCACAACAATGTTGCAGTAAATCACGGCAAGAAAGCACTAATGTGCATCATATCTTCTCTAGTTGCCACAAAAGTTCTTGTAGTGTGACAAGTTTAGCAAAGTAAGTCTGGAATAACCAACAACTATATGAATTATGTTATACGAAACCATTTTCGAACAACTGTGTATGCTCAACATCATGAAGAATCTTTGGCAAAGATCTCCAGCTTTGTATTATTAAATGATATTTTGCACATTAAGACGTGAACAAAACTTTCCAACATATCGGATATAATTTCCCATACGAATCATTCAAATAATGCCATATTTTGCACTGTATTCGTCTCGATTTGTCTCAAAGAGACGAGACTAAATCGTTTCATTTGTCATAGACTCCCAAATTTTCAGTTTCTACAAAAATTATTTTTGTTTTCATTTGTTCTGTCTAATTAAATCCATTCAAGTACGTTATTATATGCATCCGTATAGCATTTGGGTATGCCTCTTCGTCGGAGAAAATTTGCTGACTTTACATTTCATTCATTATTATGATTCACTATAAAAGATTAATTTTTATGCGGGATTGTATGCAAGTATTTTAGCATATAAGTATATATGTAAGTGCATGTGTAATTATTCTTTGCATATAGAATATTGTAATTTGTACAATGATAGTAAAGCATGCTATTTCTGAGGAAGATGAATATTTTATCAGACCAAGAGTGAAATTATACTTGGATTGTTCGAGAAACATTATGCTACATCATTGTATGTGTGTGTAATGAGATCACAGCTTATCATAAATACCTGAATGTGCAAAGGGAATACTTCGAGGTAGATGCATATCAAATAAAGAATGAAGTATGTATTCCTGGATCGGCTAAGTGCTTCAGCAGATTACAAATAAGTTTTCTTGATCTGTACGTCATTCCTTAAAATGTCGAAAGTTTATTGTTCTCTTTACTGCAATGATTATTTACATGTTTTTGCTGCAGAATAGTTTTGCCAATATGAATATGTGCGAACAAAGCTAGGGATGAGATGATGATAAGTATCACAATATGAAAACAGACTGTTTTCGAATCATTGACCAACTCAGCTCACAAATGATGATGGTGCTGTTGCAGAAGTCGGTAATGGTTGTGATGATGGTGATGATGGCAATGATGGCAGTGGTGGTGTTGGTGGTGATGGTGTTGGTGGTGGTGGGAGTGGTCGTCGTCATGATAGAGGTGACGGTGACAATAAGGAATGGTGCTGCTGCTGCTGATGATGATGACGATGACGATGAGGAGGAGGAAGAATTTGATGATGATGATGATAATGACAACAATGGTGACGATGATGATAATAACGCTGATGACGACAACAACACTGACAACAACAATGATGATGACAATGATGGTGGTTGTGGTAGCAATAGTGATGATGATGATGACGCCGCCGCCGACAACAATGATGACGACGACAACGACAGCGATGATGATGATGATGGTGATGATGATGATGATGATGATGATGATGTCCACGATGACGACGACGATAACGACGACAATGACAACGCCGACGACGGCGATGGTGAGGATGATGATGACAACGACGATGACAATGACAATGCCGACAACGATGGCGATTGTGATGATGATGAAGATGATGGTGATGACGACGACGACGACGACGACAACAACAACAACAACGATGATGATGATGATGATGATGATGATGATGACGACGACGACAATGACAACGCTGACAAAGATGGTGATGATGATGATGATGTCGACGACGACAATGACAACACCGACAACGACGGCGATGGTGATGATGATGATGATGACGACAACGACGGCGATGATGAAGGCGTTGGTGGTGGTGATAGGGTGGGTTTGGAGGTGGGATGATGCCGATAGCCCGATAGCCCTGATGATGACAACGATTGTACACTGTACAAACCCATAGATTGGTAGGCAGCAATACATGCTGCTTGATTGAGTTAAGATGCTTTTTGAAAGCATCAGAATTTATCTAAGATATCAAAATTATCAATGTAGGTACAGGAGCAGCTGTGTGGTAAGTAGCTCGGTCGAAGGGCGCCGGTACACCACCCATTTTCATTCATTTGTTGTCGTTATTATTATCATCACATAAATGTCTTTGTCCAGCCCGCAGCTACTCAGTGTACTGCCCTTGTGGCAAACTAAGTGAATAAAAGTAGCTTGCTTACCAATCACATGGTTCTGGGTTCAGTCCCACTGCGTGACACCTTTGGCAAGTATATTCTACTAAAGTCTCGGGCCGACCAAAGCGTTGTGAGTGGATTTAGTAGACGGATACTGAAAGAAGTCCATCGAAGTGGTGCATGTGGATATCCACTTCTTTCGTTCGCTGTCATTTACCTCAAAGAAGTTTTTATTCCACCAATTTGAATTCTTTCTTTTCTTTTCTTTTACTTGCTTCAGTCATTTGACTGGGGCCATGCTGGAGCACCGCCTTTTAGTCGAGCAAATCGACCCAAGGACTTATTCTTTGTAAGCCCAGGACTTATTCTATCGGTCTCTTTTGCCGAACCGCTAAGTGACGGGGACGTAAGCACACCAGGATCGGTTGTCAAGGAATGTCAGGAGGACAAACACAGACATACACACACACACACATATATAGAAATATACATATATACGACAGGCTTCTTTCAGTTTCCGTCTACCAAATCCACTCACAAGGCTTTGGTCGGCCCGGCGCTATAGCAAAAAAACACTTGCCCAAGATGCCACGCAGTGGGACTGAACCCGGAAACATGTGGTTGGTTAGCAAGCTACTTAACACACAGCCACTCCTGCGCCTATACCACACTTAAATTAATAATATCATATATTTGAATTGTTCACGTTTAATTGATTTCAAAGAACCACAGCAATTTCTTTTTTAAAATAGAGAATCTACATTTAAACTCATGTAGAAGATTAGGAAAATATGAGAAAAGAAACTGGCATTGGATATGGGTGCTTTTATAAAGTAGCATATGCTTCAGATTTCAAGGAGATATTTAAGAAAGAGTAAATGAAAGACACAATGCTCTATTTCTGTGAGATTGTGACGTCCCTATTAATTTAGTTCCTGCGATCAATGAGCTTCTGGATATGTATGCGTATAGGCCTGTAAGCAGGCATACACGACAACGATTACATATTTCCCTATATTTTATTATATAAAATCTATAAGCTAACAATATAGCTTTTCATTCTACAAACTCCAATTATGGAAATATTTTCCATTACTAACCATAATAATCTCACAAAAAAAGATTCAATGGATGAAGGGATTTGATACCTTATACACATAGCGTCTTACAAACGCATATCAAGGAAGTTGATATACATCCAAATATATCTGCCTAGACGGGAGGAAACGCTAAACCCACGCAAATTATGTGTACAACAAATTCAAAAGATTTCGAACTAAGAAGGCACATTCATGACTAAGAAATTCAAATACACACGCGCACACACACACGCTCACGCACGCACATATATAAAGATATAAAAGATGATTCGCACTTTAAGATGATGTAGATAATAACGACTTAGGAGCCTTTCATAGGTTGAAGCACTAACATTTCTACAGGCATGTGTGTATGTACGTTATCATATATATATATATATATATATATATATATATATATATATAGAAGGAGCTTCTACAGGACTAGAACTGTTTCATTCAAGAGAAATCTTCAGGATTTCTCTTGAATGAAACAGTTCTAGTCCTGTAGAAGCTCCTTCTATATAATAAATTAATTTTACTCTACTATGTATTGAGTACCTTATTTACTGTGGTTAACCCCGAATCAACCCGGGACCTACATATATATATATATATATATATATATATATATATATATATATATATATATATATATATATATAGAGAGAGAGAGAGAGAGAGAGAGAGAGAGAGAGATATGAATGCATGTATATGCGTACGGATGTATTCATGTATATATGCATATCAATTTATATGCATATGCATATGAGTATATATATATGTACCAGTCTATAAGCGTACATAGTTGCATAAGACATTACCAGAGACGCATGCATGAGCAAACTAAACTGTGTATTTATACATGTGCGTAGTTTTGGATATACACGTAATTCACGTTAGTATATCTTTTAATTGGTATATATATATATATATATATATATATATATATATATATTTATATATAAATATGATTAGTTTCGTAGCTCGTACAAAATGCGACAAGCTACTCGGATGATACGACTGGCCTCGAGGCAAGAACCAATAAAATATACAACTTATGCAACAATAAATTAATTAATAAAACTTCGAAAAATTTTCATTCACTTGTCATTCAGCTATCAAACGTGTTTCAAAAATTATGGGATAGACCATAATATATTTCAATTGCTGGGACACAATCTCTGCATGATTTGCAGATTAATGAGAGAAATAATGCATTTAATGCGTATATAGCAACATCTTGTTGAGAACTGAATGCGTCAAGATTAAGAGCGAGAATGAAGGAAAATAATTTGCTAAGGTTAGTTCTAAAGTTATAGCCAACACTGAATTTGTTGCTACAACTTTTCGTATCGAGACGTCAAACATAATCAAACGATTAGATCGAAGACAAAGATGGGCAATGAGTGTATATGCCATATTTGAGAGGATTTTTGTCCCTTCATCAGCAATCATCTAACCCATTCTTGCTTCCGAAGACATTGTCTACATAGCCACCGCATTCAGCGGTGTAAAGTTAAACGCATTCCTTGTACTGGTATGTAAATATTAAAGATTTGTAGGCATGTGGAATTACCTTATGCAACCATAATATGCTATAAAGTATATTAAATGTTTTAATACCAGCACCAGGAACGCGTTTAACATAATATATAAATTGGTACATCCAATAACATTGCACCGCTGTATGCGGTGGCTATATAAGCTACGTGTTCGGAGGCAAGAGTGAGTTAGATTAATGGTGTTGAAGGGGAAAACCCCCGATATATGGCATATATACTCAGTCCCTATCTTTGTCCATAATCACATTGCTTGTTTACATCTGACGTCTAAATACAAATAGGTGGAGCAAAATATTAGTTCTGGCTATAATTTCTGTAGAAACAACCTAAACAAAAATAATGTAAAGATTACTGCTAACACAGTAGGATGTGGTGTTAACTCATAAAAATTATGTAATATACTTTATAGTATATTATGTTTGCATAACTAAATTCCTCGTTGCCACAAATCTTTCATAGACGGAAAATACGTTGTCTCAGCAAATCACTTGTTTCCTCCAATGCATATGTTACTTACTTAAATTATGCCCAACACATTATTAAATTCAATGGGAGTATCGGGAAAATCCAGTCCTATTACATTGAAATGAATGCCTCTTTCCATTAGATGAGCTTCTAAAAAGAGGCTCGCAGGTATTAGAGTAATCTTTCTGGAGTTAAACGCAAAGAGATAGTAAAAATTAAAATGAAAATCTAAAAATAATATTCGTTGAAATATACTGTAATAATCATTGTAGTACAAATGGTCACTGATATATGTAAGCAAGTTTAACATTTTTCAAATATTCTGATGTATGAAAATAAGATAAGTCACCCTATTTATGGCAGAGTTAATTCTTGTCTACATCAGTGAAATAAAAAGAAATAGAAAACATGTAATTAGGGAAACTGCTTCATGTAACGTGTGAAATATTGCTTACTGAACAAAGACAGGTGTTTAATTAGGCATATTTCTACAAAATATTTTGTTTTTATGATTATGTTGTAAATGTACTTTGAATTCGGAAATAGTTTTGCTATTTGTGGAATGAAATGTATTTTGTTATTGAAATAGTTTGCAAGCTTTCATATTTATTTGTCTCTACATATCTTCCATCATAAGTCTTTTATTTCTCAATATATAAACATATAAGTTTCGCATAAAAGAAAACTTTAAAATATAAGTACTGAATAAAACATTGTCAAACTTCCAAACAGCATTTACCTCACATGTAAATATTAAATATTTGCTTCCCAATAAAAGTTAAAATTGTTAAAATGTTTTAAATTAAATTCTGATAAATGTTACATGCTAAAACATTTTACCGAGGGGTCAACACATTACCAAATTGATTCAATCCATTTTATAAAAATCAACTTCTACAAGTTTATCTATATAGAGACGATAAAATATTCTAGATTGATCATAGCCCATTTCAAATATTCTTTTTCTAAAATCGTTTCTGAATTACCTTCGGAAAACAATTATTTCCTATTCACCGAAAGGTAAATGCTCATAGGTTTCAATCTACACAGGAGAACACTAATCTGAGAATTAACGAAAGACTCACTATAATCAATATAAATATCATTTAGATTGAACAAAATATGTTGTAGCCATAAACATAATCATACATAAATTTTCAACACTTTTCTCCAACTCTTAGCACGTGCCAATTCACGAACAACCTCTCCTAATTGTTTTCATATTTAGTTTCCGTTGAGTGACTGTAACAGGGTCAGTTTGAATGTCCGTTTGTACTTTGTGTTTTGTTTTCGTTTTATGAATTGTTGTTTAAATTTTTTTGTGGTTTTATTCAACATGCTTCATTTTCAGTGTAAAGTATATTGTCTGATTCACTTATTTATTTTTATACTCTTTCTCGTTTACTTTTTTACTCTTTTATATGTTCCAGTCATTTGACTGCGGCCATGCTGGAGCACCGCTTTTAGTCGAGAAAATCGAACCCAGGACTTATTATTTGTAAGTCTAGTTCTTATTCTATCGGTCTCTCTTGCCGAACCGCTAAGTTACGGGGACGTAAACACACCAGCATCGGTTGTCAAGCGATGCTGGGGAGAAAAACACAGACACACAAACAAACACACACACACACACACACACACACATATATATATATATATATATATATATACATAGACATATATACGACGAGCTTCTTTCAATTTCCGTCTACCAAATCCACTCACAAGGCTTTGGTCGGCCCGAGCCTATAGTAGAAGATACTTACCCAAGGTGCAACGCAGTGGGACTGAACCCGGAACCATGTGGTTGGTAAGCAAGCTACTTACTACACAGCCATTTCTGCACCTATTTTATTTTATTTTTTGAGGCAAGTGTTTTCTAGTATAGGCTCGGGCCGACCAAAGCCTTGTGAATGGATTTGGTAGACGGAAACTGAAAGAAGCCCATCGTATATATGTATGTATATATATTTGCGTGTGTGTTTGTGTGTCTGTCCTCCCAACTTCGCTTGACAACCAATGCTGGGGTGTATACGGCAAAAAGACGGATAGAATAAGTACAGGCTTACAAAAATAAGTCCTCGTGTCGATTTCGTCAACTAAAGGCGGTACTCCAGCATGGTGACAGTCAAATGACTGAAACAAGTAAAAGAGTAAAAGAGTAAATACAAAGGAATTCCTGAAGGTATACAAATACTGTGAACGTACTTTAAACGGTAAACTCTAAGATGTATAAACGAACTTAAAATTATTACTAATGTACATACATATACGTATGTGTGTATGAGGTGTGTATGTATATATATATATATATATATATATTTATAAATGTATATGTGTGTATGTGTGTGTAAATAAATAAAGATATTATAATTATTAATATTAATAAATAACAATAATAATATAATTGGCCAGCATGTATTAAAGCCAAAAAAGTATAACTATAAATTAATAATTAATTATCAATTACAATTGAGGGTACACGATATACCAGTGTGGCTACAAATAAGAGTGGGAAAATACACAAATACTCAAACGAAATAAGTATATATTTTATACACAAATAAATAAAGATATTATTATTATTGTTATTATTATTATTATTATTATTATTATTATTATTATTATTATTATTGTTATTGAGTGAGAGAGCAGTGCATGTCATCAAAGTGACACTGAGGTAAGATATACGAAGCCCAGTATACACATCTTGACTACCCGTATTTTATACCAAGACAAAACAATGTACATGATAACACTTCCAATCAGTTAAGATCAGAAGCCATGAGATCCACTGTCTAATACTGCATCAGGGCATCATCATAATCATCATCATCATCATCATCATCATCATCATCAAGGTCATTATTATTATAATTATATATAACAACCATGAATATCAATGGCCAGCATGCATTAAAGCCAAAGAGGCAAATTTATAAATTTATAATTAATTACTAATTATAATTGAGGGTGTACGAATTACCAGCGTTGCTAGAAATAAGAGTCAGAGAAAACTCAAATAAAAACTCAATTCCACTGAAAAATTTACCAAGCTGATGAAAATCGAGGAAAGAGTAAAAGGGAACCTACCATTGCCGGTGAAAAACGCATATCAAATACGTCATTGTGTTCGTGTTTGTCCCACAGCAAGGCTTGACAACTGGGCTCGTTTATGTCCCTGTAACTTAGCCTTTCCGCAATAGGAGCCTGATAGAATAAGTAAAAAGGCTTCAGAAAATTACTGGGGCCGAATTGTTCAGCTATACACTCCGAGGCGATGGTCCATCATGGTCACGGTCTCATTACTGAAACAAGAGAAATAATAAAAGAATAGCGTTAATGCTGCGACATATTGTTCCAAATATATCTGTAAGAGACTTATCGATATATTGAAATGTTTGATAAATTCCACTTCATAGTAAAACTTCATTATCATCAGACGTAGAATTCATGGCATTGCAATGAGGCAATTATTGGATAATAAGTTACTAGAAGACCTGCAACTAAATAATATAAATAGCATATTTAGTAAGATATGCCTCAGGTCAATTTCGTTTACAACTATATATGCAATAGAATTGCGAACCCAATATTGTTAATATTTTGGTAGTATTTATTGTGAGAAACCAGACGGGTAGAGGGTATTATTATTATTATCATTATTATTATTATTATTATTATTATTATTATTATTATTATTATTATTATTATTATTATTATTATTATTATTATTATCATTATTATTATTCTTCCTAAGTTTACTATTATTATTACTATTCGGAAAAGTATCATTTCTATGATCATTATTTACGTTCACTAACTTTTAATCTGATTTATGTAGTCTTCTGGCATTTAGGATTCTATATACGTAAATGTAATTCCTAACGTATCTAATATATATTTCAGATAGTCAAGAAATTTATGTAAGTTAAGCTTGTAATTTAGCTGCAGAGAAAAAGAGAACAGTAAAAATGTACGATAATAATCCACCTAAGAAAATACAGACTTATTGAATTAATTTCTACTTTGAATGAACTTTACGGGACTATTTCCTCGTATTCGATATACGAACAACGCGGTAGCAGTTAGATTCATAGTAAGAAACTATATCAATGAAATCGGCGAAATTTATAGAGTGCCTACCCGGAGACATGAAAAAGAATATTTCCATAAGGTACAGGGAGACAACAAAAGTATTTGTTTGCTTTCTAAAGATTTCAGTATTGGTGAGGCAATGTTCAACTTGGATTAAAGGCTTATGCTTCGGTATTTCTAGTTTCTATACACCAAATCTTTTGACTTAGATCAAAGTGAGAAATGTAAGTTGCAGGAACAGTGAAATATAAAGGACAGCCGACTTCCAATGCCGCAAACATTTCTCTGTAGAGTAGAAATAAAATAAATTATTAATTATCTCATATCATACCAATTCATATATGGAATCAAGAAACATCGAGCTCTCTCTCTCTCCCTCTCTCTCTCTATCTATCTATCTATCTATCTATCTCTCACTTCCTCACTTTTTCTCTCTCGCTCTCTCTCTATCTATCTATCTATCTATCTATCTCTCCCTTACTTCCTATCTCTCTCTCCCTCACTCTCTCACTCCCTCTCCTTTTCAGTGAGTGTATTTGCACATGCACACATACAAACATCAGGCGTATAAGCCACGTGCGCACATGCATACACTCGGTCTCACATAAAATCACGCATCCATACGTATAATTATATACATATATTCATTTGATTCTTGTGATTCACTTTGCACAACTCTGAGTTTTTTTGTTATATGCTCCTAAATATAGGTTTCGGATTACTTCTTAGGAATTAGTTTCCATTCCACTGAATATCAAACATAGCAAAGAGACTAAACATGCAGTTTCGAAGTGAACGCTGTTCTTAAACGTAGTTATTGTTACAGAAGATGTAATAGGACGTCTGTTATCCGATGTGCTATATAGTTGGTTTCTCGTCAATGGACTTAGTGATAATTATATATGTGCATCATAACGTTCCACGTAACTTTATATTTTGTCCGAGTTCTGTTAAAGGCAATGCAAAACGAATTCATAATTGGATTAAAGCGTTTAACGGATGTATACTAAGGACACAGATTACTTACAATAAAATACAATGACATAAGTTTCACCAAATAGTTTCCTTTATGAAACTAAAAGGAAGAAAACGACTCATTGATCACATCAAATATGCATAGACATGTATATATGAATAAGTATACACGCTTACGTCCATAAACAGATACATACACACGTGTGTTTTTCTATATGCATATATATATATATATATATATATATATATATATATATATATATATATATATATATATATATATATATATATATGTAGTTGAGTCGTTAAGAAATCATAAACATTGGAGAAAACGTGGAATAGTCCTTTCTTGTTATTAGTTTTTGAAGTGCATTTAAAGCTACAAATACTACCATGTATTAAAAGCTACATTACTATTACAATACAATATTAAAAGCCACAATACTACCATGTAGGATTGAAAATCCGTATTGGATAATAAAGTTGAGGGAAACACATAGGGCGCGAATTCATATCTAATTAAAGAATTATAAGCGTCCTACCATTGTTTCACAGCAACCATTCGGATTTCTCTACCCGTTGTAGAATCGTTATTCTTACCAGAGAGGGAATTGCGTGTTGTTAAAGTCTTCAGAATTTATAAACATTCGAGAGAAAGTAAGATAACTCATTTTTGGAATTGGTTCTCAAGGTAAAAATCTCCAAATGATAGCAACATTAAGAAGAGAGCCCGAATAACTTAAAAGCCAGTGTGGAATATCCTGTATTACATACTAAGTTCGTCACGGCTTCAAAACCCCTGCCGGAAGTGGTTGTATTTTATTAAATCCCAACGTATCTTATGTATATTTTAGATAGTCAAGAAATTTATGTAAGTTAAACTTGTAACTTAGCTGCAGAGAAAAGGAGAACAGTAAACGTGTACGATAACAATCTACTTAAAAATATACATTTATTGAATTGATTTCTACTTAGAATGAACATTACGGGACTATTTCCTCGTATTTGATACACGAACAACATGACAAAGCTTACTCATTCAGTGCATGCACAAATCCAGTAGTACTATAATAAAATCTTTCAATTTAAAGCTTGAGCTGGTGTCTTGTACAGTCATAATTTGGATATTTCTTTATTGAACAATTTCTTTTAATAAAACTAATTGCAAGATCCAAAGTGGATGGAAATTTTAGATGAGCAGATATATTTAATTCCGTTGGAATGAAACTAATTCACTTGTTCTAGATATATATTATTTACAAATAATATTTCGTTGTTTCCAATTCGTTATACAATGATTGAAGTTAGTCTTCATACTTCTTACAGACAATCTCAGTTGAACGAAGGAGATTACTATGATTATATATTTAAATTCTAATACTAAATATATACCTTGGATCAAAACATGTTCTTTCAGCAAGATGGACCGCCTCCACATTATACGTAAGAGACTACCTTAACCAAGCCTTTTCACGGCGTTGGTTTGGAAGAAAAAGGTTTATGAGAACAGTAAATGAATTAAAATATTACATTTCTACCGCATTCCCTGAAATTGATGGAGATCAGAATTTGGGCCGACCTGTGTGTCAGTGTTGGGAAGAGGTTTAAAAGAATGTTGAAATGTTGAAGGAGGATATTTTGAGTATCTTAGAAATTAAACATTGTCTGTTTAAGATGTGCATAGACATTATGATTTTAAGATTGAAATTTAAATGTAATAAAATGTTTTAAAAGAAATTTAAAGTGCCTGCGTGATAAATGCTTTTTACCGAGCTGTATATACTTTGATTGTCAAATTTGCTGTATGATCGAAGGAATATTTATTATTCCAGCAAATCAAGAGTTCTAGTTTTAGATAAGTAAGAATTATGTCTAGATAATTTTCCTTATACCTGCGTTATTTCTAAGCACGTAAGTGCAGCTTATTTTGTTTCGAATCCATGGTAACAGTTCAGAGCAATATGAGGATAACTCTAAGTAATGTTTTATGTTGAAAGAAGACAGTGAGATGACAGAATCGTTGGCACGCCGGGCAAAATGAGTAGCGACATTTCGTGCGTCTTTACGTTCTGTAAGGAAATTCCTCTGGGGAAGGTTCTGATTTCATCTTTTCTACAATCGATAACATAAAGTACCAGTTGATCATAGAAATCGATGTAATCGACATAATCCCATCCCCGAAGTTGCTGGCATCGTGCAGAAATTTGAAGCACATATTCTGTTGGAAGGAGTCGGCAAGCTCGGAAAATCTTCAGCACGCTGGGAAAAATGCCTAGCAGCATTTAATCCGTCTTTATTTCTTGGGTAGACATGCCACCGTGGTCCACTGTGCTTTTCATCCTTTCGGAGTCGAAAAATGAAGCTACAACTAGCACACTGAAATCATTTACTCCATCCCATGAAAGTGCAGGCTTTGCGCTAAATTCTTAAAAGAATATTCTTTTGTTAGAAAGATGAGAAAGTCTCTTTTCGATATACTTTACTACCACAAATGATTCCCACATATAAGAGTGATTGAGTTAGGTTGCAACTCATCAGATGACTGAAAACTAAACACATTGAAATTTAACTTCCAGAAAATTATTTGAAGTCATAAACTTTGAAGAGAGAAACATCTGTCATTTCATGTACTTCATAAAAAATTACTTGAGGTTATTTTAGCTTGTGGCCATTTAGACCATTTTGCTCCCACCATACAAATGCTCTTTCAAAAACACAGTTGTTATAAATCATACGTACACACCAAACTCATTTCATTCAGAATAACGTCATATTGTACTGAAGAAATACAAACATTATTCTACTTCACTGAATTGTGTTCTAGATATATGTAATATTGACATCATAGGAGGTCGATTTTATATCTATATATCTTTATATCTATCTATCTCTTTATCTAACTCTCTCTCTCTCCTTCCTTTCATAAACTCCTTTGTTTGTATATATATATATATATATATATATGTGTGTGTGTGTGTGTGTATGTGTGTATATATCTAAATTTCACTATCTGAATCTCACTCTCTCTCTCTCTATATATATCTATATATATATATGCAGGTATATATATTTATACGTATGTATATATATACTTGTGTGTATATATGTATATACACACACACACACACGCATATATATATATATATATATATATATATATATATATATATATATATATATATATACACACTTTCATACATACATAAATATACATTCAGGTAGAAGAAATCAATTTTGTAAAGATGTATAGTGTTGGTTTATTTCGCTGAAGATTTTGAATAATTTTCCCTGAGTAATTAATGTCTGAGCCAAAAATTACAGAGTATACAGATACAGAAATTATATATATATATATATATATATATATATATATATGCTGAGAGAATTAATTTCATATAGTTGTATGTGTGTGTGTATATATTATATATATGTTTAATATGTGCACATACACAGACACACACAAGAATATGTATGTATGCATATATATATATATATATATATATATATATGTATGCATATATTTATATATACATATATACATAGATATATAATGGACCGATTGATTGATAGATAAGATACATTGATACATACATAAGACATATAAGTGTATATGTCTTGATATGCCTATACACATATGTATATACATACACGCACGCAGGTATATTTCTCCACAGACCATTTCATATATAGAACAAACACGCACATACATTCTGAAATGTAAAAAAAAAAACATATATTTATAAAATGGTTTTTCTTTATAGCGTCTCTCAATGTTTTCGTATATACATGCGTAGAATTTATTTAATGTCTTATGATTGTACTGATTTATTTTTATAATTTTTATCGAATGAAATTTTGAAGTGTTCAGCAGACGATATACAAAAGGCGTGATTGCTATACATAATTTTTGAAACTGAATTGTGAAGTCTTTTATATAATAGAAGGTTAGACAAAACATCGCAAAATAAATGTTTTCTTGGAAATGAATAAATTAGTACAGCGGAAATAATTAAAGAGTTTTCCAATATAAAAATTCATCCAGATATTGCAATATCCTGTTTCTTATAACGAAATAATAGACTATATGTTGTTCCGTTGGTTTTCCTATTCGAATACTATTAATGAACCATATTCAATATACCATGGTATTATTTTTCAGATGATTTTGTTGTTTTCTCTGAATAGATAAAACAAGAAATTCAGTAGCGTATGTATAATTTTCTAAAATTAATTACATTTAACAGTTGATAGATACACTCGTATCTGAGGGATAGGAAATCAGGTATGTTATTTTGACTTATTTACCAGTGTGTACGTTGTTATAAACCTCCCCCATCTTCACCCGATATAAAGAGAAAAAGAAACCGAAAAGTATACGCAGAAAAGTCGCCATTTATCTTGTCAAAACTCTACTCTTAATTTCTCGCATGTTTGGAAATGAAATCAAATTTGTATGTCTGGAAGGTGTCAGCATGAAATATATGTACGAATATCAATGCTTTGAAAAAGTATGTCTCGGAATGAATAATGGATATAAAATGAAATAATGTTTCTCAGGTTGAAATGAGATTCTGGCTAAGAGATTAGCTTCTCAAAAAATAAAAGCAAAAAACAAACGCCTGCAGTTTTGATAGCACAAAAGCATTCCAAGGTCCTACCATACAGTTTTGGGTTAGCTATTATTATGTCAGGGGGATCTAGTAGGGATAAATTATATTCAAACCCTGCATAATAATGCCGTATTGTACATTCATACACACACACACACATACACACACACACGCACACATATATATATGTGTATGCATATATATATACATCAAGAGTTTGTAGTTCACTTTAAGCGTTGTAGTAGAGGGTTTTGGAAAAGGAGTGTGGTCCGACCGCATGGCCCATTTCAAATTACATGCAGTTGAGTTTTGATGTATTTACTGAGATAAAGAAGTGCTGTTAGTTCTGCCCTTCTCAAAGAAGTCCGCATTTTCGCAATGAAATCCTCTAATCTCACATGATTTTAATATTACTTTGGTAGTCCGACGAACCATTATAAAATTTCATGGAAAGTTCTGGCTCCGGAAGTACACGCCAAACTAATTCTACCTCCCAATGAGTGCGAGTCACTCGGTCCAAGTTAACGACCTTCTAGGTTATTATCTATTTCATAGTCTCCGGAAACAATTCCGTAATATCTTTGTTGGGCTAAATAGGGGCAGCTCTCTGTTTGCAACCCAGAACTCTAGTGACCTTGAAATACTACAACTGTGAAACAAAAATCAGTCGCTTATTTAAAACCTGGTCCTTAAGGTCACTTTCAGACACGGCATTAAAATAGCTCATTCCATAGATGTCAGGCTAGATTTACAAAATAACATAGCGGAAACCCGGAGAAAAACTTAACATGCCATAATTTTGCACGCAAACACACACATATATACGCACACTCACTCACACACATATACACACAACAACAAAAGTAAGCACATAGATGTAAAACTAGACGGGAAAATAACACTACTGTGAAACGTGCTCATGAACAAATAACATAATCGTTCGTTCACCGCAAAATGTCCTGTGTGCATACATCTCCAATATATTTACCGGCATACTCACACGTGCAAGCACATACGCATACTCACGCATACATACACATATACACATATGCACATATTCACGCATGAATGACTGTTGTATTTATATTTCGTTGTTTTAATGAAAATTTCGATTTATAATTGAAATCTTCGGCAAATTACAACTCATTTTCTAATAGTTTGAAAAATTATCCTTTTTCTATAAATTGTTTCTTCTTTAATTATATATATATATATTTTTAATATTCATGTCATATGTTCTATAAAAGTGTGTAGCTACTTTTCATACTGTTGAAGTATATTTTTGATTACCTGAAAAATTGCACGAACATGTTGAATCGTATAACAAAGAGAGAATAATATTTTCAAACTTCCATAATATCTGCACGCTCCAGATAAAATATATTTTAATGCGGATCTTTAATTTACGAAATCTTTTCAAATCATTATATCCGCATCTTTTACCAGCAATATAAATGCCACTCAGTGTTGATACACCTACCATATGACTACACTTTTAATCAAGGTTTGATAACAACAGATTGAACAGATTGAAATTCAAATGCGTAACAATGAAAATGTAAGTTATATTGCCTTGTTTATGCTATTTCAATTCACCCACTAAGCTTCCTAATAAAAAAAAAAATGGACGGCTGAAGACTAGTCAAAAGATTGTTGGAGCTACGATTAAGGATTCTGCATCTTAGCCGTCCAACGAAGGAATTCCATCTTAAGTGTGTCAAGAAAAGGGCGCAAGTGAGAGGTGGGGGTAGCGTTATAGAGTGGGACGCGTTCAGCAGCTTAGGTGGTGGTCCAACTTTTAAGGTTGATGGCAGACTGAACAGCATAGGCTATCAGCAATTAGTAAATGAAAATGTGCTGCCATATTTATTCTAAATATAGAAAGATGTAGAATTTTTCAAAATATAGAATTAGAATGGAGAATGTTGAATTATTGTAGAATGGAGAATTAGAATGTAGAATTATCTAAAATCTAGAAAGATTTGTAACGCCTATATCATTCGAAAGAAAAAAAAATGTACATAAACTGCAAAAAATTATTTTATACCGTGTTGTTAAAAATAAATTAATGAAGGAAGAGAACTGTCATCATCGGTGTTAAAGTTATTTTGGCCAGTGTATGTATATATATATGAGTCGCCATGATAGATCGTTAGCCACTACACACATTTTTTTCTCTCTTTGTTTTAATCTGTGTCCCCTTCTGTAGAAGAGCGTAGGCTTGAAACGTAAAAGACTTTTTCTATTCCTGAGCGTTATACTAATACATCTGTATTTTTTGTACACCACATGTCTTCGTCTTTTGTTCTCTTCGTAAACTTTCCTTATATATATATATATATATATATATATATATATATATATATATATATATATAGATATATATATACAATTTAAAATTAGGATAAAATCTTTATAATAATTTATCAAGTACTCAGCGTGTAAAACCTCATAAGAGAAACAACTCCACCAATTTTTTCACTTAAATATATTTATTTATATTATATAGAGGGCATTATTACACATGAATGCGACACACTAGGAGGGACTCTTAATGTCAAAACTACTAAAATAAATAAACACATCGTAGCGAATGCAACTCTCGAAGCAAGTCATTTAAAAACGGAATCTAGCTGCAGATCACAGTGATTTCGTAATCAGTGCAGTGGTACACTCTTTACTCATCGGTGCAAGCATAATTCAGCTACATTCTGTTTTTAAGTGACTTGATTCGAGAGTTGCATTCGGTATGATATGTTTATTTATTTTAGTAGTTTTGATTTTAAGAGTCCCTCGTAGTGTGTGGAATTTATGTATAATAATGCCCTCTATAATATATATATATATATAAATATAGGAGTGGACTCCCTTCGGTCATGAATGGCCATGTAAATGCACCAAAATAGTTACCCATCGTTGCACAAATCCGGGCAAGGTTGTTTATGGAAGGCCATACCAGACTCCTCTCTTCACACCACTGATACCATAGAAAGACAGACTGGGCAAAACAGAACAGGGGAAATACGTGGGGAAGACCAGCAGTCACCCTTCTTCCCGTCACCGATGTTAACCAAGGGACAGGCAAAGCCAATACATCTTAGCAACATGACCTCGAAACACATCTCTACAAAGATGTAAACAGGAACAATGAGAAATAAAAGGTTTTTGCTCAAGAATACAATTCACAGACAGTTCCGAGAATCGAACTCACTATCTAATGACTGTGACGACGATGTGTTTACCAGTGAGCCATGCGCCTTCACATATGGGATAATATTTCGAGTTCAATTTCCAAATAACTTGTATATCATATTAACGTACTTTTATTTAAATTTTAATCATATGATTTAATTTGTTTTATATAGAGTATTATATTTCCTTAATTATATTATAATATTATAACCTAATCTGTAGTAATAATTGGCTGAACTCATGTTACGTCAGATGGACTTTTTGTGTAGAAATTCCTCATAATCATTTTATACCATTGTCTACAACACAATATTTGAGTTTAAATTTTAATTCTAAATTGTTTTTCCTCCCGAAATTATTTCAGTTTCTGTGTAGATTAAAACGTAGCAATTGTTAGCATTTCCTTCTCTTCTTCCAGCTGAAATATCAGACAACGTATATAATAAAATACTGATAGAAAAAATATAATACAGAAAGAAAAGAATATCTACTAACATTTGTATATGCTTCAGATACACATTACACATCATTTATATTTTATCAATATTTTCGACTTAACTTTTGCATTTTCCTTTTATAATGATATTTGTTCTGTTAACTCCTGCTTTTTCTTTACATACTGATATTTGTTCTTTTGTTTCATTGACATTCTAAGATATTGAAAGAGTGAATTAATTCATTCGTTATTTACCAAGCAATATTTTGGTGCACGTTTATTGCGTCCCGATAGATGTTTTCGCGGTAATGTTTCTTTATGAATTTTGTTATTTGTCCCTTAAAAATTATGAAATTGCCAGTTTTCACTTTCCATACTTGCATTTATATAATATACTCCTTACAACTCGTTTGACGACCCAACTATATTTATATAAACAGATATATGTATGTGTGTGAGTGTGTGTGTGTGTGCGGGTGTGAGTATATATGTAATACGAATGTTACGCTGGTTTGTTGAGCCTTGGGAAGTTAAGCTCCTGGGAAGCATTGAAAACTTGGAATCAGATCGAATTGGACTGAAACGTAAGTGGTATCTTGTTAAAATATATTAGTGCCAATATACCATAATTAAAATTATCTTTACTTCGATCAGTTGTTATATGGAAGTACCCGACGTGAAAAGATCTATGTCGAGTCACCACGTAATTAAAATTAAAATTTGATATAATATTATACCTACGTTTCACTACATTTCGCAGTGAGAAATTACGGTCGTTAAGATTGCAAAATGCACAAACCTAAAATGAGTATGCAGTATTGTAGATAGCTAAAATATGAAATTCAAACACTTTTATAACCCCATGTTTGTTTATATAAAATTTGTTTGATTAAATAAAATTCTTAGCCAACGTATGAAGATCTAATGTTAATATCAAATATATTACCTAAGCAATACTGGAAATTGAGTCACTTGATGAAGCACCTATAAAATGAGTTTATGTTTTGGCTTTATATGGTTTTGTTAATAATAATAATAATAATAATAATAATAGTGTTTAATGTTTCCTAAATAATTTTGATCCCTTCTTGAAATTTATTTTTATTTAATTGGTTGTGTCCACCAGATTTTCAAATTTAAAGTCCAAAAGGACATCTTGTTTACCATAATATTTTAAATAATTGAATTCTAGAATGTTTAAGGGAATTGACCAGAATATTAATGATAATAGAAAACTGGCTAATTTTTAATGAACTAAAAATAATGAAAATTATATCTTTATATGTCAGTGATCATAAAACATTTGGAGTCGATATAAATTGATGTACAAAATAATGATAAGATTCTTATTTAAATATGAAACTATATTTCTGCATTGCAATGGTTTAATTGAATATTTTTATATGACTTCTGTCAAGAGTTATAAAACCAGCTTAATGAAGAAATATCATCGATATTAATTACGAGTTCTAAACTAATTACACCAGTATTGAATTTCTGGAAGCCAGAGCATTATGCATGTGTGGGAAATAAATATTTAACTCTTAAACGAGACCTGTTCATTTAAAAATATATCATGTTATTAAAATTCAGCGTTATTACTGAGCTAAAATAACACATCTTTCAGAAAATCTAACTTAAATTCTCGTAAAATCCCATCAATCATTACAGTCTTTATAGCCAATAATTTGAAATGACATTCGGAACGTCAAGTTTCGAACTTCTCTTAAGGTTAAAAATAATAATCGCTTCATTAGTGCTTTAACAAGGTATCCACATATATATGTTTAGCAGTACTATTTCAAGAGCGAAATTTTCTGCAGGATTTGTTAAGCACGTCGTACTCATAAAATATTTATTTTCAAGATAAGTGCAATTGCGTGAAAAGTAATCAGCAATATTTCGAGTAATTGTAAATTACTGGTATCTTTTACGCAATGTTTTGTTCGTAATAAGTTAGCCAGTTTTCTATTATCAGTAATATTCTGGTCAATTCCCTTAAACATTCTAGAATTGAATAATTTTAAATATTATGGCAAACAAGATAGCCTTTTGGACTTTAAACTTGAAAATCTGGTGGACACAACCAATTAAATAAAAATAAATTTCAAGAAGGAATCAAAATTATTTAGAAAATATTAAACACTATTATTATTATTAACAAAACCATATAAAGCCAACACATAAACTCATTTTATAGGTGCTTCATCAAGTGACTCAATTTCCAGCATTGCTTAGGTAATATATTTGATATTAACATTAAATCCTCATCCGTTGGCTAAGAATTTTATTTAAACAAACAAATTATATAACTCTTCAAATGTATCTTTATGTATCACAAGTAAGTTTTCCCATTTATATATTCAAACTACAAAGATTTTTAATGCAAACAGCTTGAAATCGTACAAGTATGGTGTTAGCATTGCAAACTATTTTGTGCATGAAACTCTTCCCTTTATAATGAGGATATTTCTAATCCTTCTTATTATATGAAATACGTCAAACCTGTTTACTTCTATAACTTAAAATCGTTGAAAGGCATAGACGTGAAATGCCCTAAAACTGCATTTCATGGTCTATTATTTTTCCGAAATGGTCTGTTTAATCATGCGCCTAATTTTACTAAAAGCAATAAGAATTGGTAACTCCTATCCGGTCCATTCTATTACAAATATTCGGATCATTCTTCCATCAAAACATATGTCATGATATCCAGTTTATTAGGCATTTTGATGATCTTCTCCAAGAGGAAGCTGCACGAAGTCTTTGACGTTGCGGTGCCTTCCCAGGTAAATATGAACATAGTGATTCGCTTGACGAAAGTCAGTGCTAGTTCGATGCCAAAGCAATTATACTAATATGTAGGACTTTTTCTCATGTTAGTACAAGAGTGATTTCATAACAACAAACTTAGAACGTTGTATCAAACGTCCAGTTCCTCTCTACAAATAATAGTAATATATTTTGTTTTAATTTATTAAATCACTCATTAGCTAATCTGTACAAAATTCACAACTTTTCGAATAAATACCTTAATAAATATTTAAGAAAACGAAGAGTAGAAAAAATCTAAATACTCATATAAATGTAATTTTAGATTGTATAAAAATTTACAACAAATTGTTCAATAAAATTTTCAGGTTAAGTAAGAAGTAAATAATGAATTGATATATCATATTCTTTTTGATTCATATGTTTCTATTTACAGCTTTATAGAAAATTCGATTCAGAATTCTGTGCACACATATTCCACATTCCTAGATATATTTGCTTAAAATATTGCGGAAAATGAATAATTTTCCGTAATTAATATAGTTTAGTGTGGTAAATTCATAGTACGTATGCAAAATATTTATGAATTTGCGTGTGAATAACTCAGTAGAGAAAGTTTCAGTAGGATATGAGACTGTGACATGAGGTTGAGAGATGCGTGCGTGTGTATATGTGCATTCATACATATACACATTTTTTACAATATATATTTTCATATCCAAACGGACTCACACATACACACACACACACACAAACACACACGCTCACACACACACACACACGGACTCACATATACACAGCATACAAGAATTTACAGTTACAACGTTAATACGTACCAATTTTTTTGTTGATTTGTTACATAACTTACACAACTATACGACAACGAAAAAATTACGATTCCCTTTAAACATTAGCTGAATGCAAACACACAGACACACACACAAATACATATTTGCGTGCACACATAAATGTGTATCGACCACACATAATCAATGTATGTGCTATGCTTGTTTGACAGGATTTTGTGCTCGTGCAGTGGAGATGACTCCCTCAAAGCGGCGTGTGTTTTAACATCTTAAAGTCTTGGACAGCAAAACAATTCACCTGCCCATTCAGGATCGATGGACATCGGTTATTCATCATTTTAGTATTGTTATACTAATGTATGCTTCGTCCGGTCAGAACAACAATTAGCTTTGACATTATCTGCATATAGACATGGAATGGCGATTCAGTTCACCTCTAATTCGATACTGCTCCGTGTCCCCCCCAAAAAGCGAAATATGGACGTCATCGGTCTTTAATTTGATTTCGGGCGGGATTTTCCTAGCTTGTCCATGAATTTCAAGTGTATTACCAATCACACTTTGGATGAATCATTGTATCATACCGACACACAAACCGTGTGTTCGATAATATTTAGAGCACTACCGATGCTTCTTTTTCATATACGAGTGCACAAACACACTCATACACAAACATATATATAATATATATATATATATATATATATATATATATATATATATGTATATAAATACATACATACATATATATATATATATATATATATATATATATATATATATATATATATATATATTTATATATATACATATATGTGTGTGTGTGTGTGTGTGCCATATGTTTCCTTCAGTTTTCGAGTAACTATTCCACTCATAGTTGCATGTATGCATGAATGTGCATATTTGTATGTATATATAATGAGAATTTACAGAAAACAAAAGACAGAGATGGGTGCGTAAACAACAAACAGATGTATTAGTTTAACGCTCGGGAAGTGAGAAAGTTTTCGACAGAAAGGCACACAGAAATAAACAGGGAGAGAAAATAGAAAAGTTTTAGTGGCTAGCGATCTACCATAGCGAATGTCGGACAGATGGGTCATACAGAAAAGCTACGAAGAAGGGGAGATAATAAATTAGCGGTGATCCCAAAACGAAGGTACGCGTGCATTTGTATGTGAGAGCATGTATGTGCGCGTAGAAGGGGCTGGTGATCTTGACGTGTGAGTGTGTGCAGGTGTAGGTGTGTGGGTGATGGTGTAGGTGCCGGGAAGTGGTCAGTGCTAGTGAGTGCGGAGTAGTGTGATGTGGTTTGGTATGGTAGTGTGTGGTATAGTGGTGTATGATGTGGTGGTGTGGCTGTGTGTGGTGTCGTGCTCTTGGGGTCTGGGGAGGCGAGATTGGGGAAGCAAGGGTTGAGTCTAAGGGATGGGGTGGGATGGGATATATAGGGATGGTGGGGTTGGAATTTGTAGGGGTAGGGTCGCGAGGGAGGAGGTGATGATGGGGGGAAGAGGGTGGAAAGGAGTAGGTGGGTCGGAGTGAAGATAAGAAGTAGGTGTGACAGGAATTTCGGCTTAACAATGGAGTTTGGATGTGTCAGGTTGGGGGTTGGGCCGAAGGTGAAGGAGTAGTTGGAGTGCACACAGCCAGTCGTGGTGAGGGATCACCGTGTATGGGACTCTTGATGTCAAGAGTAAAGAGAAGTTTAGAGGGGCCAGGAGGAAAGGAGAAATATTTGAACAAACGAAGAGCATGATTTAGTGTCAGGGATGTGAGAGTGAAGGGAAACCACCTGGGGGACAATGATGTCCTTGCCCCGCTTGCCAGGTTTGTTATAATAATGTGTTTAGGAAATTAATACGCATTGTATCTAATATAAAATTTGACCGCATTTATTTCCTAAAAATAGTATTTTGCTCTCACAAAGATTGAATTAGCTAATCCAATATTGATGAAAGGTGCTATCAATTATGTCTATCATTGGTTATTAATTAAGAATACTAGTCGGCGAGCTGGAAGAATCGTTAGCATGCTGGGCGAAATGTTTAGTGTATTTCGACTGTCTTACCTTTTGAGTTCAAATTCTACCGAGGTCGACTCTGCCTTTAATATTTTCGGGGTCGATGCAAAAAACTACCAAGGCAGCCCTGAGGCCGTCCCCCAAGATTTCAAACCTTGTGCTTTTAGGAGGAATGATTAATTGAGTATACTACTGTGTATATTTGATGTGAAATACGTGAATCGGAGACATGAAGTGGTGAATTAGCTCGTAATATTTTTTCAACTATTTTGCATTCTTTGTATTACCTGTAAAGTTTCAAAGAGTAACTAATATTTGTTAATTCAGTGAACATACTTGAAGATATAACCCATACCTAATGTTTGCGTTTCATTTTTGTTTTCTCCGGTTGTAGAAATTAATTACTATCATATTCCCGACTATTACATAGAACTGATTAGTGTATTCTACTGAGTTCAGGCACTGATTTACTTTACGATAACATGTGAAACGATTCTGTTCATGTATATTCCCAGTGGACCTTCCAATTGTTAAACCAACGACTGTGCAATGCAATATTCATGGGAATATTTGAATTTAATTCAGATATTTGATGATATATAATGAATTCGCGCGATATTCCAATGCATCTGCTGCAGGCAAATGTTGTTGGAATCCTACTCTTCGTCATAATTATCACCATAGAAATATGGAGCTCTTTGTGTGAAATGCATATTCTCAATTTTTGAGTCTCACATAAGATATGTGTTTGTATCTTTATATATTCGCTAAAAAATTAAATATCATACTTTTCTGAACATTGCCTTATTCATTGTGTGTTATCTATAAGATAAATGAAAAGGTGGTAAAGATCAATATATCTGCATTGCAGAGTGTAACTCTCTGAATTGCTTTTTATGCAACAAAACACATATCATCCGCGAAAAATTAAATCTTAAATTGTCTTGGAATTTCATGCAAATCTTTTATGAAATACCGGGAGAAAAATGTTACGATGTATTCCTAACGTAAGGATTTCTTCAAAAAGGACATATACACAGCTTCCTCTTTCACAAACACACACACATATACACGAACACTCACTCATGCACGCATGCACACACATGCACACGCAAACACACCAACTCGTACACACACTCACACAAACAAATATAAATTTATATATTAACTTATGCATGCATGGGCTACATTCTTCAGTGCATTTTTCCATTTTTAAACAAGTGACGCGTAACATCAAGAAGAATTGGTTGTTACTGTTAGTAAAATGTGCGCGTTTATTTATATATATATATATATATATATATATATATATATATATATATATATATATATATATATATATACATATATATATAAATATATGTACATACATATATATATATATGCATATATATATACGCAGGAGTGGCTGTGTGGTAAGTAGCTTGTTTACCAACCACATGGTTCCGAGTTCAGTCCCACTGCGGGGCACCTTCTACTATAGCCTCGGGCCAACCAAAGCCTTGTGAGTGGATTTGGTAGACGGAAACTGAAAGAAGCCCGTTGTATATATGTATATATATATATATATATATGTGCGTGTGTGTGTTTGTGTCTGTATTTGTCCCACTAGCATTGCTTGACAACCGATGCGGCAAAAGAGACCGATAGAATAAGTACTGGGCTTACAAAAGAATAAGTCCCGGGGTTGAGTTGCTCGATTAAAGGCGGTGCTCCAGCATGGCCGCAGTCAAAATACTGAAACAAGTAAAAGAGTAAAAGAGTATGTATACACACACACACACACACACACACACACACACACACACACACACATATATATATATATATATATCATATATATGATATGAAGCTAAGCAACGATCGAACATATTGGAACATTTGAGTTCTTGGTTTCATGTTATCTGTTCAGTCAAAATTATTTGGGGCAAGGTGATATCTTGAATGATAGCTGGGTTTTATGGTAGCTTGTGATGAGGAAAAGCTTTCGGGAATTGGTATTTATTTAATATGTATTTGTATTAATGAGCAGAATTTATTCATATGCGTGGAGCTTTCTAATTAGTTATGTCTATTTAGATATGTCACCTTCAGTTTGTAAGGGGTCACAAAGAATGTTGTTGTGTAAAAGGTATACATTGATCAGCAGATGTTTCACTATATAAAGCCAGGGTGAATTCAAATGTTCAACAGCCTGAGGATTCCTTAGCTGACCGAAATTTAAAAGCCAGTCTTCTCTTCTTGTTAAACAATAATATATCTGTACTTTACCAAAAGTATTCAGTAATCATCCAGTTTATTGTAAAATTAGTATTAAGTCAACATAAAAACAAAAAAGCACACAAAGACACAAACACACACTCACACACACACACACGGAAACACATACACGCTCATATACATACATATGTGTATGTATATGGCAACTATATTTATTTGTTTTTCATTATATATATATATATATATATATATATATATATATATATATATATATATATACATATATATATATATATATATATATATATATATATATACATATATATATACATATATATATATATATATATATATATATATATATATATGTATATATATATATATATATATATATATATATATATGTATATATATATATATATATATATATATATATATATATATATATACATATATATATATATATATATATATATATATACATATATATATATATATATATATATATATATATATATATACATATATATATATATATACATATATATATTTCTTCAATCAAGTGCGATTAAATAAGAAAATTAGTACGACTAATAATCTGTTTATGGTTGTCCAATGGACTTATAGTGGTTGCACTACTTGTTATGAGAAGTACATCACTATAACTTTACGTTGCTGATGAAGATTAACCTCTAAATTGTATTCAGTGAAAGCTATAATTTTAAATTAGGCTTATTTGTATAACGTTACAGTGAAATTTAATTAGCTTTGTCTAAATATTTCATATACGCGTGTTTTCAAATTGAATTGGTTAGCAATGGAAATCATTATTTACACATTAATACTATAGTTTGAATGTTACGATGGCCGAGCCACTAAAGCAGAAAAGGAATTGCATTAGTCTATATAATTTCTTCACATTCTCTCATCTACTTGAAGCATAAAACGGATTCCACACTGCACTTTCAACTGCCCTTTGCATATGAAACAAACACCGCAAATAAAGTAAATCGAATTGACTACCTTCAGACTTCAATCAAATTGGCTGACTTTACACTTCATTCATTTACATTACAACGGGGTGCTTGTTGCCTAGGCCCAGAGCAACACGCTTCAGTCAGATCTATGACAAAACGCATTCAAAACGTTCATCTTGCGTACTATAAAAGTTATGGTCTGATTTCTGGGAGAATTGACCGAATCTTCCTTTTGCCGAGCTATCTTTCTGCCTTTCTTCATATACGTACAGACATATCTATCTTTCTATCTCTTTTATCCTTTACTCTGTTCGGAAACCTGTCCGCGGCCATGCTGGGGCAGGGCGTTGAAGAATTTCATGCGAACGAATCGACTTTAATACGTATTATTTTAAAGCCTGGTACTTATTCGATTATTCGTCGCTTGCTGAACCGCTGGTTCATGGCGATGTAAACACACCGACGCTGGTTGTCAAGCTGTGGTGGTGAACAAACACCGTCACGAGATCACACACACAGATACATACAAACATAATTACGAGTCGGTTGAATTAGGTACTGATATTGAGGCAGCTTTGTTAGAGTGAACTCATTTGTACACTCAGACCATATCAAACTCTGTGCACAGGTGCTGGCCCTTGATATTCTTGCAGTGTATGAAGATAACATGGCACAAGTTATTGCAGAGGTCCGTTTTTTTCTTGTTCAGAAGCATACTTTATATAAAAAGACGTGAAGATCCCAGAGTAGGTGAATAAAATATAAATGAGTAACATATATGCACAGGTGTAAATTCATTACGGCCGTTTCAAGCGACTCATTTAATTGATTAATGAAAACATTACATCATTACAAAACCCCGTTTCCGTCAGATGACTACATAGACTTCTAACACAAAAGACAAACCAACTGCTTTAACATATTTGTATTACCAACATAACTCAAATATTTACATAGATTCTGCTTTGGCAGAATCATATACATTCTGCTAAATATATAGCAGAATCATGTAGACATACTACCAAATACATACATCTACACATCACAATTCTGTGATGTTGGGTGTTAAACTGTTGTGGTCCTTATTTAAGATGGAGAAGACGTGAATTTTGGTATCATGCAGTGCCGTCCAGTTCAGTGGTTGGCATAGATTTAATTCCAAAGTTAGCTAGAGATTCTAGAACCTTACGTGTGTATGTCACTGCATATCTTTCTTGTCCTCTCTCCAGAGAATAGAGCTTCAGTTCTCTTACCCTCTGTCAGTAGCTGATCTGTTTCACCGTCTTAATCTTCTTTGTGTTGTAGCACTGGATTGCCTCAAATTCCTTCACAGTTTGACGTTTTGCGTCGACCATATTTGGGAGTAGTAATCTAGACGGTTGAGTAAGAATATTTCCCATGGGAGTAGCAATGTGTCCTTATTTCTTATTCTGAATGATCCAAGAATCCACTCAGCTACGCGTTTGCACAACGTTGCTATCTTGGTAAAAAGTGAAATGTTGTATCATTACTCATCTGGATACTCAGGCAAAGCACCGATTTGATCTCTGAGATTGCAAATACCACTTGATCCTATGTATTCCGAATGTAGTCTGTGGACTGATAGCTGAGTGCCTGAAACGTATCAGCATTGGATTGCATATTGTTTTTATCAGTCCGTCTGTATATTGCATGCAAGTCATTTTCTAGATTTACTATATCCTCATGTTCCTTGATCCTCTGTGATGTCTCTGTATCAACAGCGTAGCTCCAGAGACTGCCTATGCCTGAATTTTTCTTTTAAAATGCCGTGCAGACACTTGCCCAGCTTTCCGGTGATACCAAGGATACGTAGTTTGTGACATATCGCCCCAGGATCAATTTTGGCGATGGCTCACGCAAAATCGAGATATATTACATCTATTGGGTTGGCAACCAAATACCCGCCGTTTTCTTAAATTAGATTTTTTTTTATGTTTATAAAAATAACAACTAATTAATTATAAATGTATTCACCCTCGTTGTTTATGACTTATTTCCATCGTTCAACAAGATTTTCAATACCTCGTTGGTAGAAATCGTCCGATTTCGACTCGAAAAATTGATTCAACCAAGCTCTCAATCCGGTGTCAGTATTGAACGAAACTCTGCGCATAGCATCTGAAAGAGATCGAAAGAGGAGGAAATCCGTTTGCCAAATCAGGAGTGTACGGCGGGTGTAGCAGCACTTCCCAGCCACGCGTTTGAATGGCTTCCTAGGTCATATTGGCGATATGAAGGCGGGCGTTGTCGTACAGCAGAAGAACTCCATGCTGCCGATTAGGTCCTTTATCTTGAAAAGCCGTATCGAGTCGTTCCATCCGTTGAACATAGAGCTCCGTGTTAACCGTGTGGTTCCGTTCAAGCAATTAGTAATGGATAATCCCTTCTCAGTCCCACTATACGCACAACGTTGTTTTACGCAGATGAAGATCTTGTTTCACAACCGGTGTCGCTTGTTTACCGGAGTTAATCCATTCCTTACGCTGCTTCATATTGATGAACAGGCACCATTGTTTGTCGCAAGTAACGATTCGTTAAAGAAATTGCTGTTGTGCTCATGAGTTGAGCGGTGACGAGCAAGCAAACCAGCGGAGATTGTGGCTCTTTGATTTTTGTTGTTGTCATTTGAAGCATGCGGTACTCTTGCTTCATACTTGTGAACGTTTCCCATCGAGTGAAGATGCTTCTCTATAGCAGTGTTAGAGCATTCCATTTTCTCTGCCAGTTCCCTTGTCGTTTGGCAATAATTTTCGTGCAAAATTTAGTTTAATCGCTCTTCATCACACTCAACTGGACGGCCAGAACAAGGTGCGTTTTTGAGGTCAAAATTTCCATATTTGAAATTGGCATAACAATCACGAGCGGTTTTTTTCTGCTATGGCACCCTCTCCATACACAGCAAAAATGTCGCAAGAAGCTTTTTCGGCCTTAGAACCTTGATTAAAAGCAAGTAGAAGGAGGAGTCGAAAATGTTCGTTTTTCTTAACTAGACATTCCATTTTAATGAAAATAAAAAAATAATTAACTAAAATTAAGTAGAGAAAAAAATATATTTCAAAATGATTCAAAAATAGAATTCTCGAAAAAAATAGATTCCAAAATTTAATAAAACAATAAATTCCAAAATTTGAAAAAAAAACGTCGGGAAATTATTTGCCATCCAATACATCTGAGTGGTTGAGTTGCTGTTTCAGCGTCCACTCATTATGTAACTCCTCTCTTGGCAGAAACCATGTTGTGTGTTTGTGAGCAAATTATTCTCTTCCAAGAATGTGATCAGTCTCCTTCTGACAATGTGTTCCATGACCTTACTAGCATGTGAAGGAAGAGAAATACTTTTAGCATCTGGTCTGCTTCCTCTTTTATGGACAGGGCAGATGATGCCCTACTTCCAGATGTTTGGATTTTGCCGCATGCAAAGAAACTCTGAAAATGTATATGCAATGCTTTTAGTACAGCTTTCATTCATGCTTTCAGGTGAAAAACCGGAAATCCATCCTGGCCCATTGCTGATTTCCAGCTCATCTCAGATTACATCTTGAGTTATGTCGATGGTTGCCTTTCCCCATGTAGGTCTGCAGTGTTGAAGGGCACTTTAGGCCCGCATGTTTTACGTACGTACGTATGTATTCATGTATGTATGTATATACGTATGTATGTATCTCTGTGTGTATATGTGCATATATATAAACATATGCGAGCTGGCAGAAACGTTAGCACGCCGGGCGAAATGCGTAGCCATATTTCGTCTGCTGTTACATTCTGAGTTCAAATTCCGCCGAGGTCGACTTTGCCTTTCATCCTTTCGGGGTCGATAAAATTAAGTACCAGCTACGCACTGGTGTCGATGTAATCGACTTAATCCCTTTGTCTGACTTTGTTTGTCCCTCCTATGTTTAGCCCCTTGTGGGCAATAACGAAATATATATATATATATATATATATATATATATATATATAGCAAATGATCATTATAAGAATTAATTCATTAATTCATTAATCAAATAAAAGGAAATGAAACAGATTTGTTGTTAATAATGGATTATTTATTTATTCAATCATCCCAGACAGCTGTTTCTCTCAAAACGACCATGATATCATCAAAGGAATAATGCATATTAATATCATATAATGTCGTTTTCCACTCATCAGTGGATTATAATTAAAACAGTAAGGCGTTTAAAAGTTTTACCTTGAGTTTTTTTCTTTCTTATCATCACATCAATATTTACTTTATTACACAAGATACATCTGTAGCATACAGATAGGCATATTGTTGATACGAGTGTGATCGTATGTATAAGTTGATACATTATTTACATTATTTACATTCGACAGATATTTGTCCTTATCTTGTTTGTTGTTAACACAGCAATTTCGGCTGATATACACTCCAGCCTTCTTCAGGTGTCTTCGGCAAATTTCAAACCTGGGTTCTCGTACCTAAGGTATTTTTCGATGTTATTATTGTTATTATTATTATTATTATTATTATTATTATTATTATTATTATTATTTATTATTATTGTTCAGGTCACTGCTTTGAATTGAACTTGGAATCTTAGGGTTAGTAGCCCGTGCTCTCAACCACTATGCCATCAACAATATACATACGATCACACTCACTTGTATGATTATGATTTGCGGCTATGATACTAAATTTACATTAACATAGTAAATGAACAAACCTATAGAGAACATGCAACAAGAAATCTCGATGTTTAATCAAGAACGTTTACTAGTGATCACTGCATTTCAAACACACGAAAACAACGGCATATCTATCAAATCAAAATACACTAAAAAGTAATCCCAATTAGATACTCTTATTCTGTTAAAGAAGCCTAATATTTGAACCTAGATAAGCAATGGAAAACTGATTCTAAAAAATATATATCATAGAAACCAGAGCAAACGTATCACCGTCTCTTATATACATAGCCTCGGGCAACGCGTGTATTTCTGCGTGTCTGTGGTTCTGTCTGCTTTTGCGTGTATATATATATATATATATATATATATATATATATATATATATATATATATATATATATACATACATATGTGTATATGTATGTATGTATGTATATGTACATACACACTCTACACAAACGAAAATACATGGCCCCATTCATCATTTTTGAATATACACGCCGCAAAGTTTTGAGTGTAATTTGGACAGTGATTAATACAAAGCAGGTGTTAAGATAAAGATAACTATTCAGAAACAGTTGTTGACAACTTACCTCTTTGAAAGTTAAAAGCGAAACGTATTTATAACTAATTTCAACACGAAATGTTGTTTGAATTAAATATATCACAAACAAAACTTCGTGTTTATTTCCTCTAAAAAATTATAAAGTGGTGTGGTAAGAATATGTTGGAAAATTGACGGTTTCTTTTTTTTCTTTTGATTTAATCACACGAATATAATTTTAGGACATACATTCTTTGTCGTTTCTTCTTTTCATTTCTTTTCTTTGTGGTATATAAAATGTTATTAGTTGGCCATGCTATTTGTTTGGCGATATAAATCAGATGCCTTCCTACTTTTCGTTCTTATGAACAACACATGGATTCTAGCGGTGCATGTCTATTCAAATTTAACTAAATTGATATATGTCACGACTATGGAGTGTAAGAATTTCTGTTCATTGTTACATACAATATTCTGTCAGAATTACATTTGTCAATCGCACACTGGTTTTCATTCTATCTGTCTCTCCGTTGCTCTTACTTCGCTATTTTCTTTTCTCTTCTCCCTATTTATCTCAATCAACTCTCTTTTCTTCCATCCACCGCTTTCTTTCTCTGTCAGTGATACATTTTACTCTGCACGCTGAATTTAGAATAGCGTCAAGGGAAACCATTGCAAACGAAAATAATAGTAATAATAGCAATTATTGTAAGGAAATTATGTTCACCATGCTGATTCTATTTATTGTTATGCCAGCATTTCTGCGAGTTATGACTATTTTAATGTATCTACGCGTCATGTTTGTCTTATGTAGTACTGTAATTACTGAAGGCAGTTTATGTAGCTCCATTCAGTTTAAGTGTAATGTATAGATTATCTTGTTGCTGGCTTTCCACCATCACTCGATTGACTGCATTTGAAATCTTTCAATATGAGCACTTGCTTTCTCTTTTATATAATTTATTCCCAAACAGCAAATATATTTCCCCACACAATTTTTGTAAAGAAAAATAGCAAAATATCGCCTATAAAAATATAGATAATCTTATAATTATTAGCGAATTTTATTGGGACAAGAATACATATAATTTACGAATCATTTTTCGAGTTAAGAAAATTACTTGATATGATTATGTTTCATTTCCTTTTTGAAACTCAACACACTGTTATTGTCCTTCCGGAAACTGCAAGGATAATCGATCATACCTACAACGTTTTAATGCATATCTTCAAATTGCTCAGAATGTGTGTATATATATATATATATATATATACGTATATATATATA
>NC_042998.1:16448916-16471416 GCF_006345805.1 Octopus sinensis
GACTACCATTGTCCTATATTGGCACCATCTTGTCATATATATTACTCCGTTGTATTCCTCCTTTACTGCCTTTTCTATTTTCTCTATTTCTATTTGGTCGAACTTCTTACTCTTTATCGAATAGACTTTGTATATGACTGTTCTTATTTTTATATCATTCATTATTCTTTGTGGGGGCGAAAACGTCATGCTGCCGCCCACTTTCTGCACCATTTTCTCGTGCTCCTTTATTCTTGACAGGTCTGCTTTTCTCCCCTTCACCTCCGTAGCGTTGGCGAAACTTTTCATTTTCTTCATACATTCATCCATACTTGCTACTGCTCTCACCAGCTCCTCCTCAGAAGAAGACAGATCAGAGCAGCAAAAAACAAATAATAATAATAATAAATAATGCCTCACTCTCACACAACGACAAACCAAATGCACTCTGGGTAACCGGAAGTCAGGTAAGCAAGCTACTTACCACACAGCCACTCCTCCGCCTATGTTTGTTTTTTTTTCATTTTTCTTTACACGAGTTAGAAAATGACGCATGCATCATTTCAAGAGTATCATTTGCTAGGACAACCCAAATATGGATATGCACCTACCTCCATGATCATCTTCTCCTAGACACATGATATAGATATCATCATCGAAGAATTTGAATGCAAGTGCACGTAGAATCACTTCAGCATCCTCTAGTTTGAACAGCGTTGCCTGTCTCTCTTCTTAGAGAGAGCTCATATCGCCGAAGGAAATTATCTAACCTATGAGTTGATGCTTTGATATCTCTGGAGGTATATCCAACTGTGGCGCCATTGCAAGAGTAAATGCTTGAATATCTGTCAGGCGTTCAACCAAACCTCACCTATTAAGGCACACATTTTCTATCCTATGTCACATATCTACCAACGCATTTTACTCAATAGTATAGAGTTTTAGAGGGTGCAGTAAATCATATTTACATTACTATGTTACTTGAACTATATTTCAGTTACAATTCTTTATATCTACTCAGTCTCTAAAGCATTGACCCACAGACCTATTAAGGGGGTGCTGTTGCCTCTACTTAACCTGTTAGGTAGTCGACTGTTTCACATTTGGCATGGAGATTACGTGCTCAATGCAATCCATTTTTACTGGTATTATGAACACGCTTCTTTAGACGTATCTTGCAATTAGACCAAACCCCTATGTCCACACCTACCTTATCACCTGTATATATCACGGCATTATTTGAAGCGTGATAGTTTTCTTACCAGTAAACCCAATAATTACCCAACAGCTATAATCGTCTCATAGGCAGTCATCGCGAGAGAAAAGATTTTATTTCTTATTTACACTACAAGTATGAGCAATATAAGTCCAGCTACACTGATTATCCATATTATTATCTCACTGGAGTAGACTAAATGCATATTTATTTCATTTCAAAGAGAAGTATGCGATTTTAGTTTTTGCTGCAATTGGAATAAACTGGTGGGATTTTATGTATCTTTATACTGTAGCCATGCCCTGTATTTTCTAAGCGTATCACATATATATAAACGCTCTTGTGTATAAAACATAAGAATCATACGCAAGTGTATAACGATTTTATTTACATATGGCAATACATGTCTGCTTATCCTGCTTATTATCTGAAATATATGCATTGTAAATGATTTTGGCAGAAAAATGCAAACCAATGAATATCAATTCCACTGTGTTCCTCTCTTTTTGAAAACAAATTTTGCGAGGATACTTTGTTTAAAAAACGAAATTGCCTGTAATTAAATTGAATTGCCCCCGTTATTTTGCTTTTTTGTGTGATACAAACTAAATTTAATAATCAAACACTTCTAATTATATTAAATCTTGCCATTGCATATAAAATAAATTGACAAATTCACATAAGAAAAAAAAATAATTCAAACCTAGAAATAATTATGGATGCCTAATATCACATAAATGTGGTATCTTACGAAATATTCCCGTTGAAATATGAAGGCTGGATTCAATTTTAAGTTGATAAAATATTGATGAACGCAAATTAAATTTAAAATATTTTGACTACTTTTCCCAAGCATAATTTCACAAACAATAAGATCCTACATACAATTTTGTATATTAACATACTCTCCATGCAAGTCATTAGTCTATAGATAGTAACTTCCCACATAAAATCTGCTCTGTATGTAACGAATACGATACAATAAATACTTGAACAAGGGACAAATAATACTACTTGTGTATTTGTATACATGAAACTGGAGTGGGTTTTCTAAAGATTTCCTTACCATACTATTTCATCTATAACTTTGTGTCATTTCTACCTCAAAATAAGTAGTACTCTTCCACACGTAACGTGTAAGTGATGGATTGTATTATAATTTATAATACGTGAAATACTTTTCCAGAAAAAAACACTCTTTTCTATATGACATCAGTAGTTTTCGTGCATGTTGTTCCGGTGATTTTTATGACGCAGAAACACTAACATCAACTAACATATAAATATTATCCTCCTGCTTTGAAAAGAAAACTACGTATAATTTCTATGTTACGGTCCTGCGATAAAACCATTAATGTTAATGATTTTTATTTTTCGTAATGATGAATGGATTTTCAACAAGATTATTTATTTGGACTCAATAAAGCAAGCTCATCATTCTCTATATTTAGTGAGCAGAAAATCATTTGTTATTTACTTCGGAAGTTTTTTTTTCCTCGATTAAGCGCTAGGTCTCCAACTCCTTTGCCACTTTCGTCCAATCACCTCTTGATATTGTTCATCCGTTACGTTATTTGCCTGCCTCTTGCTCTACTTTCCTCTACTCTTCATTCCATGATAATGTGTTCCAAATCTCTACTTTATTGAATAAGGCATAATAGATGAACTTTTATTTTTCACAATATTCTGGAGTTGCCGTTTTTCACCTACTTGTGTATATGTAAAGTAATCACAGACAGAATTGATGGAAAAATTCACCCGACTGAAATGTTTAGATTTGACTCACACCCGCTCAAGAATCAATCAGCTTCACTGAGTTCTATATTTCCATATTGTGACAGATTCGATTACCACTTTTTGTATGTTGCACATTCAGGTACCGCATCATAAAAAAGTTCTGTCATTTTCTACAAGAACTCGTTTTTATATATGAAGCGGCATTCTCACTTACTGTCGATAGCCTGAAGATTGGATAACCTATAATGCCCCATTCACATTGATAAAATACTCTATTTTTTAACAAGATTAATGATTATGTAAATTGTTATTTACTCTAATCCAATTGTTCACATTAATATTTAAGCAATTTTTTTATTTATATAAACATCAGTTTGAAGCAATGGATTAGCGTATTTTATTAATATGAATGGGATATAATAGTCATCTAAATTCCAAGCTATTAATAATTAATAATAATGTCGCTTCAGTGCCTGATAAAGTGGTATAGAAATACATCATGACCGCATTGAACATTAAATATCTGAATTTCCTGTTTCCGCATGTGGACGCGCTGTTCCGTAACATCATTTCTATGTGCTATGAGCTTGAATCTGAATTGAGATTACAGGATACAAATGTGTGATTCTGCTGCCTTCCCTCACGGAACGTTCATCAGGCATTTAGAACGTCTAGGTATTTAGAAGGTAAACTGCGAGAACAAAAACGTATACGATCTTATCCACACTTAGTAGAAGTGTACAAAATTCACCGATCTCGATTGGTACGTTATTGCTTGAACCAAACATAGATGAAATTAAAAGCTATCATAGTAAGAATTTGAACTCATTACAAAATGCAAGGATATAGCAAGGTTTTCGAATAAAGTTTGATATATTCAGTGAATTTGTCGCCTTTTCCGATGCTACATTTGAGAATAAATAGCACAAATTAAATTTCTTCCAGTCGGTAGCACCTGATTTCATACGAAGTGCTCTTCAAAATGAAAGTCATCACAATGTTTAACAAATTTCTCTCAACAGAAATTTCCCTCAAACACATACACTTACACACACACACATACACACACATACATACACCCATACACACACACACTAGGGAATGCAAACATATACAGGCACACATACCAAAATTTACACAGCCCATATACAATCATACACGGATATAGATAAAAGTCTACATATATTAACAGACAGAGTTCACACATACGTACATGCATACATAATACATACAGGCATACAATAACCGTTAACACGTTAACATGTACATACATATAGCAACGCAAGTGTTGATGTTATTCAAGTTTTACAATAACTTTCTGAATGTTAATTTGATTTAAATTTCCCGAAGCTTTGAGGAATAATAATCTCGTATTTAAGCATAAAACCACAAAGAGAATCAGATTGTAGGCGTCGATGTCTTTCTCAGAGACATTAGCTATGAAATAAATTGGATTCAACAAGCAATCAAAACTGTTGTAAGGGCTTGGCGTACCAATACTTTGTAGCATCGGAGTATATGTATTGATAAACGATAAATAAGATGGATTCACCATTTAAATGAGGCAATTTCTAGGACGATTATCGGGATTACATTCTATCTAAGTTATAAAGACTCAAATATACGGTTAGAGTCATGGTTTTATTATGCCAATTACATAGCGCTAATTGTAATATGTCATATTAAATTCAAACCAAACTAACACATTTCTTTGTTGCACGATGTTCGCATGACTTGTTGCTATGGTTAAGCAGTAAATAAGCATGGGTTGAGCTGACCCGCGATTATAAATATCTATGCCATTACAGTATTCTGTTTAAAAATCATTAAATCTGGTGTACGCTTTACATTACTTACATATTTGAGACACAAAAGTGAAGTTTCAAGAAAACTTCTAGAATATCGATAGTCTACATTAAGGTGTTCATGTTTGTTCCTATTTGCATTAATGGGAGGTGATATCAAAGAGATTATACTTAAAAGAAACTTTTAACTCAATGTATTTTGTATTATGAGTAACGGTTTAACGGGAGTTGTGATTATATTTGAATATATTTTTAGCTCAAATAATCATCGTTATGCAGTTATTCATCTCCTAGAATATTTAACATACAACGGATTTCTACCCACCGACACACACGACACGCACACACACACACAAACACACACGCACACACACACGCATGCAGACACTCACACACACACATGTGGATATTTCTATCAACATTTTCTCAATAGTTTATCATCTGTTTATGCAGCTTATATAATTTGAGGCAAAATAATTAAATTCAGCAATCTCATTGAAACCAATCCATGGTTGAATATCTTTAAAATCAAGTAGTAATGCCTGATATTTGGAGAATGATAAGATCACGTTTTTCGAGAGAGTGTTGCATGTAAATCATCCTGATTTAAACCCTTAATTTATAGTGTTTGATAAACGAATATAGAATGAGAAAACTTGAACTCCAAATTACATAAAAAAGAATTAAATGACAGTCATGTGGTTTCATAAAATCACTTGTTCCGTGTGGTTATAAACTTAAGTGCTTACATAGTGATTCCAAAATACGTGTAACATATTGTCAGCGTATGATTTACTCAGGTATACAAACACAAAGACGGAGGGCCTCCTTTGAACAGCGGTTGATGGATTGTATTTTTAAAACCGCTCACAAGTCTGTCGTCGGTCCGATGCTCTAGTGTAAGAGAATTTCTCAAGGTGCCAAACAGTGGTACTGAATCCAGAACTATGTGAATGGGAAGCAAGCTTGTTACCATACAGTCACGACTGCCTATAAATATATACAGCCTATAAATATATGTGTGTGTACGTGTGCGTGGTGTTATATGTGCGTGTATATCGAGTGTGTTTGCCTTATTGCATAGAATGTTGAGCTGGTGTCTGTTCCTATATCCTCAATCTGACGCAAGACCTGTGAATTATATTAGCATACTTTAACTGGGTGTATATAGGTAGGATGAATTGTACTTGGATTACTGCTGAGCAGAGCTATAACACTAAGAAATAGATTAATACAGAATTTTATTTTCAACGTGAATATATATATATATACGGGAATATGTACACACAGTTACATCATATAAAGTATATATTCGTATATAACAGAAAACACTGGTTCTATATACCCTCTGCGCATATATATTTTTTATTATGTCACAATGCGTGTGTGTGTGCGCGCACGTTTGTTTGACTATATCGTTTGATGTACTTGCTTTTCTATAACAGTTGTTTAGAAGAGCAATATGGAAGTCACTTCTAGCAGGTTGAATGGGTGATTTGAAGTCATTTCATTTTGACAGCTGGAAAACATATTCACTGATTGACTGTCTCTTACATGCGAATGTTTGAGAAAAAGTATTTCTTATGCTTTATGATGTTCCTATGCTTTCAGATGATGCAATATTTGATATTGGCTATATCTTTATCTATCTAACCCTCTGCGTATGTATATATATTTGTATCTGACTATCTCGGTCTTCCTTTCTTTATCTCTCTTTCTCTCTTTCACATACACACAGAGACTCTCTTTCGTTCTCTCTCTTTCTCTCTCTCTCTCTCTCTCTCTCTCTCTCTCTCTCTCTCTCTCTCTGTACACTCACATACTGAAATGAGTTTCGACGAAAATTGGCCGACGCTGTACGTAACTTATGGCACCACCTGGAAAAGATATTTAATGATATATAATATTACAGTCATTCTTTGCGAACCATATCCCATTCATATAAAGATTTATAGTTTGTAGAGATATATCCGGGTGTAGTTGGTTTATATGGAATTTATAGGAGATTCTCTTACAGGAACAGTTTGAATGCTGTGAGATCTTATTCTTCTCATACGTTCTTTGGCATGATGTTAAGGAGAGTATTGCCAGTTGAGGTGGAATATTTTGTTTTAACGTTGTTGTATGATGCGAGCGTGATATTTGTAGAGGACGGATGTCACTTAAATAGTTTCCGGACTTCAATGCTCGATAATTTTTTAAAAGGTGTTGGTCAGCCTTGTCGAAGGCCTTACTGAAATCCATAAAGATGACATCTGCTGTGAGTCCCTCACGAACAGCATTTAGGATGTCGTCAAAATTATATATGATGCATATGAGTTATGCTGATTGAGAATAAGTAGTATGTTACTTTCCAAGCTTAGAGTTACTCGAAATCTCATCATACTCTCAAATAATTGGACGACATGAGAGGTAAGTGAGATCGGTCGGTAATTCACTATCAGCGATTTGTTGTCTTTTTGTTTTTCAAAACCATGATAATCGACTGGGATAAACAATTTTCGAGAATATAGTCACCGTCGTTCCAGAGAGCATAAAAGGAATGCCAGTTGAATACGGCACTCCTTCAGGGCTCTAGGAGAAAAACTATCGTGGCCTGCAACTGAGTTCTTTGTGATTTTGTTAATAGCAACTACGATATCCAAGTAACCAAATGATATATCGGATAGGACACGTTAAGGTTTTTGTTTCTGTCACTGATACTGATAGGATTACCCGTGCAGGGGTTCCTGAAAGTGGGTTGACTACATGCTTATTCTTAAATGTTTTCCCTAAAATTCCAGACGGCGATGATAAGTTTATGGTTTGAATCTCAACAATATATTCTGCACCACAATCTAGAGTATCATCTTCACCTATCAGACGTCCAACTGATGAGGCAGCGGTCGGATGCTTTTCAGCAAATGAGAACATTTTGGGGATGCCATTTACTTTCTCAGTATCCCACATTTCTTCTGCTGTTCTTTCACTATTGATGACATTCTTCTTTCTTGCTTTGACGTTAATGACGTTATTAAACTAAACTTGCCAAGTGCAGATGCTGCAGCCGGCAATATTTTAGCCGATTGACGTCGTACAAAATTATAAGCATTCGAGAGGTCTCGAACCATATCAAGACATATACAATAGCATGTGACTATTATGTTTAAAAGCCCTCTCTGCCGCAGGGTTTTCAATGAAGCAAGGTGGAGTCAGGTCTCTTGCAGATCCCCGAAGATGATGATTTCACTGTAAAGTGATGCACGCTTTAACTAACCGATTACTGGAAACTGCATGATTCAAGGAAATAATAACGTTCCTTATTGTCTCGGACAATTAAAATCCTGACTTTTGTTAGAAATATTGAGTTGCATTGGAAAGATATTCATCGATCTTTGCTGGCCGTGAGACATTCATTTAACTATCTTCCCACATCAACTATAGGTTATTCGACAGCGCTAATCAATGAAATCATTTTTACAAAACTCAATTCGTACATATCTAATATTGTCTCAAAGACAGCGATTTTGAAGTAATAATAAATAATGTATACGCTCCTTTGATTACAGTGAAACGAAAACCATGTGACTGATTTGGAAATGCTGATACTACACCAACCTCCAGCATCTGTTACCTCTGAAGCCAGTGTTTCCATAGAAAATTAAATCGTCACAATAATTACGGTCACTCATGGTATGTATTTACTTGGAAACTATCTAAAAGATGTCCCAAAGACATATACCTCTCAGCATTAAAGGAGACACAGTTCCTTTGCTCCCTCATTATCCCCAACACTGCGACTATCATCCCCAATGGAATTCGATTTACATTGAATTGATACCAAATCTACTCCCAGTGAAATATGTTCCCATTAATATTTAGCCATGTTAATCCCATCAATATCAGAGAGCATGTCATAGCACACTGTCTCTCATCCGACTAAATTCAGATATTAGCGAGTGAGATAAATGCCGCTTACGGTATACGACAAGCATGGCCCCTCTTAAAATGCAATGTTGAAGATATCTGCTCTTTATATCGTGTAATACAATTTACATAAAGAAGATTAGATTATGACTAACTACTCTCTCTCTCTCTCTCTCTCTTCTCTCTCTGTCGGTCTGTCTATCTGTCTGCCTGCCTCTCTCTCTCTCTCTATATATATATATATATATATATATATATACATACATATATATATGTATATATATATATATATATATATATATATATATATATATATATATATATATATATATATGTATTGCTACATGGAATACCTGTGAAGAAGCAACTCTTAATTTAGAATATATCGTGATTTGCTTATATCTATTCATTGCGCATCGAATCTGTTATTCTTCAAAGACAGGGAACTCGGAAAGATTAAATATGGGAAAATGTGTATATGCCAGCATATTCAAAGCCAATATTAACATTTTGTATATACAGAGGAAATGCGATATTTCATGAAATATTACGAATAACATACGCGGAGTTAATATTATTGCTGCCACTGCACAAAATAAAAATGTTAAATCATACAAATAACTGATATCTATATTTGTATATGTACACGCTGCTACATACGATAGTTACCTGGTATATTATTCTCTAAGAATAGAGCTACCAGTAGCTTCCATAAATATCGGATTTACACGCATTACTACGAGGCTTGCTCTGTCTCACCGTCTGTTGTTGTCTGACTGTCTTTCAGTATATATATCTCACTCTCTCACACGCTTTCTCTCGTTCCTATCTCTGTATTCTAGTGTTTGGTGAGTGGCGTATATATATATATATATATATATATATATATATATATATATATATATATATATATATATATATATATATATATATATGTATGTATGTATATATATATATATATATATACATATATGTATATGTGTGTGTGTGTGAGTATCTTGCAAACAACTGGCACATGCTAGTGCTGCATGTCGAGACCTCTGCATACCGGAAGCCAGCAAGTGTATAGGGTCATCAGGAGAGAATGCGCGCGGTTTCGGGGCCTACCTCTCGACGGCATCAATGTGCACCGGCCCCCTCACTGTGTGTGAAATATATACCTATTTTCGATCGAGTATTTTTGAGTGGTGTATATATATATATATATATATATACTAATAATAATTAATAAGGAGAATAGAATTTTATATATCCAGTTTTGGTCTGCTGTCAATCACATTTCTTTTTCTGCACCTACATGTAATTCTGCTGCGATTTGGTGCACACTGCAAAAGTTTGCTTTTCGGTGTGCATTTTGTTGTTGATTATCACTTCTTCAAGGTATTATTAACAGCGTTTTTGATCCTCTCTTAACTAACTACAAGTCCAACCAAAATTTGATACATGTGGTGTTAGAATTCTAAAAATAGCCAACATTCTAACCTTTGCAACTCTGCTGGTTAGAAAAAAATGACTAGATGTGCAAGAATGGGTCAATAGCCGTACTAGCCCCAACGTAAGGCTCATATGTCCCCCTAAATCACACTAACGTAAGATTAGTAAGATGATCATGGATGAATATATGCCCACGTTACCAAATCTAATGAAACTGACACTTTGGTTTTGTTCATATAAGGTACTTAATTGGTTTATTAAAATAGATAGTAAACATACAAAAATATTTATACAAATTGACATAAATATTACTCATCTATAAACGCTACCCTACTTAACAAGGCCCTTTTATTTGCTAAGAAAATCTCTGCATTAACAATGGAGGAAATAAACGTAATTTTAGCGGCTAAAATCTCAATTATAACATTTGAAAATAATTACTAGTCTACTGACCCAGTCTAGGACAGCTTGTGATTTGTTTTTCTAACCATCAGAGTTGAAAAGGCCAGAATTGTGGCTGCTTTTAGAATACTAACACCACGAGTATGAAATTGTTTGGTTGAACTTGTATTCAATTCAGATGGGATAAGAATCGCTGCTAATGGTATCCTGAAGAAGCGGCTATTAACACCTAAATGCTCGGCAACAAGCAAAATTTTGCTGTGTGCACAAAATTGCAACAGAAACATATGTAGGTGCAGAAATGGAAAGATGGCTACTTTTCCCAAACATAATAATTTCACAAACAATAAAATCCCACGTAAAATTAGTAGATTGAATATACTCCCCATTCAAGTCATTATTCTATAGATAGTAACTTCTCAGACAAAAGTCTGCTCTTTAATTAACGAACACGTTACAATATATACTTGAACAAGTGACAAATAATACTACTAGTGTATTTGAGACTGGAGTGGGTTTTCTCAAGATTTCCCTACCATACTATTTTACAAAATTGCAACAGAAACATATGTAGGTACAGACATGGACAGATGCGATTGACAGCAGAATAAAACTAGATGTATAAATCTCTGTTCTCCTTATTAGTAATTTATTAATTCTTCTCTACCGATAAAACGTAGTGACTATAGAGACACATGGATTTACCCATGTGAAGGTGTAGTGTGAATAGGAAAATAAACCAACTGGAGTTTTTCTACACTCACGGAGTGTAGCCAGTATCTTTTACCGATAAAAGCTATTGCAGCACATGCTAGAATGTTATATCCCTAACAACCTAATTTGGAAAATGTAGTGCTGAACCCTACATATTTTTGTCCTTCTCTCTCTCTGTTTATTTCCTATTATTTCTTTCTGTCAAAGAGCGTAGGCTCGAAACGTAAAAGACTTCCACTTTTCCAAGCGTTAAACTAATACACTTGCATTTAGTTCCTACAACTGACTTCGTCATTTTTTATTTCGATAAACTTGAACTATATATATATATATATATATATATATATATATATATATATATATATATATATATATATATATATATATATATATGTGATATGGAGATAGTAATGTAGATAAACACAATTAAATTACACAGACACTGACAAACGCACACAAACATAAATGCAAATGCACACACACTCACTTATATAAATATAGACGCATGATCTACATGTATTCAGCAAAATAAACTCATTGATGGGTGCACACAAACACAGACGTAAACAAACACACACACAAACACACAGGCACACACGCATACACACTCTCACACTTGCACACACACACACACACACATATATATCCATACATACTTTTTATCTTTTACTTCTTTCAGTTATTAGGCTGTAGCCATGCTGAGGCACGGTCTTGAATATCGACTGAATCGACACCACTACTTCCATTTTAGTTAACCCGGTACTTATGCGATCGGATCTTTTGCCGAATTGCTAGATTACGGAGATGTAAACGCAGTAATACCTGTTTCAACGGTATTGGGGGACAAACAGGGAGAGAGAGACGCACACATGCACACTGACATGCGCATACATATTGTACAAGAGCGACGCATTCTTTACAATACAAAATTTTAACACGTTTATTAGAAAAGTGTAGGAAGATATTCATAAAATATCATTAATAATGAGGACTTAAGATTTCAATGGAAATTGAGCATAGTAATGTTAATATTGTGGATACCTCGCTCAACCTTAGCACTGGAATTTATCAGTCTTTCAGTAAGGAAAATGAAGGCATAATATATGTAAGAAGAGGAGCTAATCATTCAAAAAATACCATAAGCCCCATCGCCAACATAGGGTGTGTTAAAACCTCTAGGCTATCGGCAAATGGGGACATTTTTTAAGGACATGATGGATACAATAACATGGCATTAACGGAGGCCTGTTACACAGGAAAATAAAATCAAATACTTCTCTCATGGCGATTAATGCACGAGTAATGACTTCACATCATCTATAAACTTAACTCGACTTCAATTGAGAATTAACCGAGTATGTATTTCAAGCTGTATTGGCGATAGAAGCAGTACCAAATTAAATAGAGAAGTTCATGTTATGGTAGGGTGGGACGTTCTGAATTGCTGAAACGGACACTACCTGAAATTAATTTGATACGTTCATCGATTATACGTGTAGATATTAGCAGATATATCGTTTGCATAGGCAAATATTAAATTAATATTTTACATCAGATTGTATTATTGTTTTCTATGTAAATAGTCATCCGAGGACAGCTCGCGCTATTGATTACTGGAGGGAAGTGAAAGAATATAAGGATTCAGTTACTTAATCCTTCACTGATGTGAATAGTGCGAGTGTTTGGACGTAAAAACCGTAAAATATGCACTGTCTGTCGTTCAAAAATAAAGTTCAATAAATAGCTTTCATGGAAAAAACTGACTGAAATCCACATGTGTGCATCGAATAATTTTCCCGAGTTAACATTTGGTGTTTTTTTTTCCCACAGTACCTTCGGGCTAAAACATTTTTAAGGATTTAAGGATATAAATCTCTACATTTGTCATGCATTGTGTTTGAATCCAAATGCTTAGTTTTCAAATGTTTCAATCTAATGAATTTTAGTTGCATAAAAGGTCGTTGGTTTGGAGGTTTGGAAGTTCTGAAAGACAGTGTAACCATAGCATATTAAGTATGGTGTTTCTACACTTTTATATAGAGTGAAAAATGGCTGTTTCCCATGTTATGAGAAACATAGTGATGAATAATTTCTATTATAATTTACGTTAGCATTTCAATTTGAAACCATTTAAAAAAATATTGGCTTCAATATGTTAGTAATGCTGCATTTTTTCAATTCCTTTATCCCTGCTTTCGGGACATAGAATCTCGTCGCGTATCGAATATTGCTTGTGCAAATGTTGATTGTAATATCTCCTTGATATCAATTTGCTTCATGTTTAGCACATATTTTCTATTAGATTTTGAATATCTTAGCCTTCTTCCAATAAGATTACAAACATATTTTATAGTTTCTTAAGGGAGCGAATAGATAATTTCATACAATTTATTAGATGCATTGCGATTATAAAGTAATTAGTAAATATTTCAACATCTTTTGATGTGCCTTAAAAAATCGAATAATGTGTAAAATATATAATATATTATTTAGAGTGTGATTCGTTTTCTGAAGATCAGGATGAAATAGATGTCATAATATTTGCAACATTTGCTCAATAAAACGCGATAATTTTCTAAAGCACGATGAACATTTATCGGGATATATGAATAGGTGTAAACCAGCTAGAGATGACAGTTTTATAGCAGGGAGATTTACGAGATATTGCCCATCGTAAATTGAGCTGCGCATCTAAAATAAAAATATAGCAAACGTCCTTTGTAATACAAGTTTATAGGTTGATAATCCATGACAATTTGAGATGACATATTATCCATAGATCATATAGCAACAATAGATAATCGAATTGTGCCAGTATTTGAAGGTAAAACTCCAGTAATATATACGGTGTATGGTTCGTAGAGAAACCGAAATTACATTTTATTGCTGTAACAATTTGTTCAAGAAATCCTATGTGAGCGATGAATGTGTTTTATAGAATGTTTTGAGATGTTTTGTGTCACAATAACTGTAACAAATTAGATACAATTGAGATATCAGATATTTTTCAAGGAACCAAAAATATAGCTGTACCTCAAATACATGAATTCCTCTTGCATGAATCCCGTTGGTAACAAATCTATGAATGGTAATTTTACTAAGACATTGTGAAAAATATGTTAAAAGTTATAAGGACAAATGACATTGGATAATACATGTAAAGCCACTGCCCGAAGTTTTCTAATTAAGAGGTAAGTTGGAATATATAATTTCTATTATAACCAAACTTTGAACAAAGGAGTGAATAATAGAAGGAAAGCGGAAAAATAGTTCAAATCCTTCATATCAATAGCACAGAATAGGCTACAAAATATTAGTGTAAATCTATATTCAGATTATGATGAAATATCGCTGATATTGTATTGAGTATTCACCGCTGACTTGCACACCCGCTGCTTATACAAATATCAATTAGTATTATTTCAGTCAAATCTAATATAAAGTGTGAAGTATTCTGTGGAATTGATGTGTTTTAAAAAATTCAGCTTTAATTTTTGTTATTGTCAAATAAATGAAACTGGGACAGCGCATATGAACTCTAAAATAGTTTGACAAAAGGGCTAAATGAAATAAGGACGAACGAAGAATTTCATCGTTTTGAAAAATTTCATGCCTGTGTAAAAAATTCCAATAAAAATGCTATGATGGATCCGCAGTTTATAGTTTAATATTCTTTTGCGAGAATGTAAAGCGAATCCTAGCATCATAACAACATGATGAAGCACATACACATATATACTTCTTCATATACATATTTACATACACATATGTATGTTTGCTTATACATACGTTTGCATACTCATTATTTTGAATATGCATATGAGTGCGTGTAAAAATAACAAAATGCAAAATATGATTTTTTTGCATGATTTAATGAATTTTAAAACAAAACTGATATATAAATATTCGATAATCTTGATAGTATACTAAATTGAACAACGCTCAATAGGTACAAAACATGTCGATATCAAAGCAAACTGTAGATAATGTATTTCCTCATGATCATCATTTTATACATGATAACATAGATTAACGTTTCCTGTCAAAGTTTATAGAAGAGTTTTTCGTGAGAAACAAAGTAGCAATTATATTTCCTTAATTTTTGGGTGACATTCGTCAAAATACCAAACTGCTTGACATTTACAGGGATGAATAGTCATCGAAAGAACTACCGTTGAATATAGATAGTTAAGATTAAGGGTATAAATTTACCTATACAAGTAATACTGTTTAATTATAAATGGGGGAGTGTGTATACCGCAAGTTTACAAAACATACACAGCAGCGTTCGTGTAGAATGGCTAATAACTGTATATATCTCTTTTAAACAAGATTTTGGAATCTTAGTGGTGTAAACCGTATGTCATCATACGTCCACAATATTCACCACACATACTTACAACGAGAGCTGGTGCAATAAAACAAAATTCCAGAAGAGATATAATTAATTAATATTGATGTATTCACAACAACCGAATTTACACGAGCTGGTTAAAGTAGCAGTCTAAGTACCTTTAAATTGCAATTTTCTGCTTGTATAAGTGCTGAAAATCAATCAAGTATTTAATACGACATTCGCAGAATTAAGAAAAATATAACGTCAGAATGTGATGGTTACAACTGGAATGCTAATATATTTAGGGCAATGACTTAACTGCTCGGTTTTAGGCAAGTTTCAACATCACGAGCAACACCTTACAGTAAGACAAAACAACTAACTTGTATGTCATACACCACTGAAGTATTCTAAGATTACTAGGATGACGGGAAGTTCAGTAGTATTTTTTTTTTTTATTTCGTCGCGTACTACACGATTTATGAAATCTGTCCTGTTCTAGTCATCAGGAACATTATCAGGATGGAGAATAAAACCCTATGCCTATTTTCAATACGAATAAAAGAAATAAAGCATCTAGATTTTTTCCCACACACATATTTATGGAACTGCAATTCAGACAACATTTATGGTAAATAACAAATTTTCATCGCTTTTCTGACATAAATTAATAAACATTTCACATACATACATTTTCACTTATCTATATTACCATTTATAATCAAATAAGTTTCGTATAAGAAATTGACCGTAATACAATTATCTCAGTCGATATCTTTATATCCACTGAAAAGCGAAAATTATATTGGTGTACACACATAAGTATCAACTGTGTTGGAAAAGTGAAGAGACTTGAAGTATAGACAAACAGAAGCTGGTGAATGTATTTTAAAGATTTCTTTCTTATGACTTGTCCCTGATGTAACAATGTCACTTCCAACACACGGATTCAGGTCAACATAGTTGCATGAGAAACTCGAGAGTGAATGATGGCAAGGTTCAGTGAAGGTGGTAGGAAAATGAAAAGAATTGAATTTTGTGTTCTAAAGAGAAATAGATGGACACAGATACTTGACACTTTAAATTAATGTATCTAAGTTTAAATTGGATATAAATTTATCTGTAAACAAACTCAATTTCACACATTCCAATCTAAAAAATTTAAAACAAACAATAACGCTAAGAGAAAAAAGCGACTCTGTACTTAGTAGAAGCTGCAACAAAACCGGAAATATGTGAGTATGGTTAATAAAAAGCTGCATACAGAGAAATTATCACCTCAATTACACAATAATGAGTATTAAAGAAGTTCGATATTGGTGGCGAGCTGGCAGAAACGTTAGCGCGCCGGGCGAAATGCGTAGCCGTATTTCGTCTGACGTTACGTTCTGGGTTTAAATTCCGCCGAGGTCGACTTTGCCTTTCATCCTTTCGGGGTCGATAAATTAAGTACCAGTTATGCAATGGGGTCGATGTAATCGACTTAATCCGTTTGTCTGTCCTTAAGAAATATATACCAAAGAATGACATTTGATTTTTAAGAGAGGGAAATATCAATTGGAAGCTACTTACATATCGGTGTAGTACGAAACAACTTTTATGGCGTTAGCAATCATCAACCATTTTGGAAAAGCGTAACACAAATAATAAGCGTAAAAATCATTTATTCATTACTAGCTTAAAAACCGTACCCCACGCGGACTTTTAAATTAGTTTCTGTGGAGAGCTAATTGGGATTGCGACCCCAAACTAAAGAGAGCAATCATGACAAATCCTTCATTGGTACCCTATCAAAATGTAAAAATAGTTAGAAAATATATATATATATACATATATATATATATATATATATATATATATATATATATATATATATATATATATGCACACACATATATATATACATACATACACACGCACATACATAAATATATATATATTGTGTCTTTGTGTCTGTGTTTGTCCCCCACCATCGCTTGATAACTGGTGCTGCTATGCTTATGTTGACAAAACTTAGCGGTTCGTTACAAGAGGCCAAAAAAATGGTTCCTGGCATAAAAAAGGAAAAAAGCTGTCGAATTGTTCGATTCAAACTCTTCAAGCCGGTGCCCAAGCGTGACTGCAGTCTGATAATTGATAATATATACGAACCGTTAATTTTGTTATTAAGACTTTAAGCTTGTAAATTCTCCTAATTCAGTAATACAATGATAATGAAACCTCTCACGGTCACTTTACCTGCTTGACTGCTAGAAATAGTAACCCCAAAAGCTTAGCTTTTAAATGAAATCCCCAAAAGGCATTATATGTCTACGTAGAGCAAACGTAGACTAAGATACTGTGGTCACGGACGGACAGACATAATTTCGCGTTAGCTAATATAGTTGTTCATTTCGAATCTTTCCTATAACACTTATGATTTCAAAATGTACCTCTCTTATTTCCAGTACTTATTAACTAGCCTGACTATTTTACCACGTCGTCTACTTATAAATTCCTTCTCAGAGTACTTCGATGAACAAATATATATTTTCGTAAATATATAATTTTAGCATATAAAATTATATATATGCTAATATATATTCACACACATAAAATTGCAGACGCATGTACACAGATATTTACATATAGTTTATTTTTTGGAGTCGCGTCCAAGTAGGATTTTACATAACACCTTGTATCTCTATTTCTTTACTACCCACAAGGGGCTAAACACAGAGTAGACAAACAAACGGATTAAGTCGATTATATCGCCCCAGTGCGTAACTGGTACTTATTTAATCGACCCCGAAAGGATGAAAGGTAAAGTCGACCTCGGCGGAATTTGAACTCACAACGTAGCGGCAGACGAAATACGGCTACGCATTTCGCCCGGCGTGCTAACGTCTCTGCCAGCTCGCCGCCTTGTATCCCTAGGCGATTTTTAGACTAAGTACATGGCCTATTCAAGTCACAGATCAGGTCGCTGAGACAAGAGAAATTACAAGAAAAATATAAGGGACATGCAAACAGTGGAAGAGTAGACAAAAGCACACAAAAAAGTAAACAATGGGAACAATTGAGTATTGTCTCATTGACAGAAAAAACTATAATTAAGCTAATTATTGTAGAATTATCCAACGGAGAGAAATGCAATTTCTGTGTGATATGATTTCAGTCCGGAAAGGGATGTGTCCTCCAGCTTACCAAAATATATTTGTTCACATGTTTACATAACCTGAAAATGTCGAAGCAAGTATTCGGTTTTGTGGTGCAATTCTTTTCTGTCGTTTTATTATTTTACTTATTGGTCACAAACTGTAATATGCTTTATGAGTGTTTTACTATTTTTTGTCCTTTTGTGAAACATGGAAAAAAGTAGCGTATCAAATATTCTGTGTATCAAAGATACTAGTGTATCAAATATATATTTTGTGTTTCATTTATTCCCCTTCAATGCGTTCAAACAATCATGCTTATGAACATATAAGGATATATTTCTCAGAAATTACTCGATTGAAACTGGTAGACTGGAAGGATGAATATAGTTACGTAGAAAATATTTTAAAAGCAGTGGCGTAATTACTCATATGGAGAAAAGAAATAATTGCGCCTGTGAAGCGTCTTCGTAATTACGGGCGGAAGTAAGAGGAGATGGCTTCAACGTGTAAATTATTCGAGACATACGAGTTTGATAAAATTCTCAATACAAAAATGTAAGCTTTGAGAGAAACGAAATATGACAAAATGCGGGAAACATAAACGTTTAGTGAATAACACATATGTGTATATATCCAAGGGGAAATATCATCATATAATATTTAGATATGCTGCTGATGAAACTCTGGGAGTTTAATATTAGTAAACAAATGGGTGTAGAAATCTATAACAGAAATAGGAGAATGATATTGAGAGTCTCAGCAAAAATTTGGAGTTAAAAGCTGTAAAATAGAAGAGATGAAGGTATGACTTCCTCTAAGGAATGTATGATATCAGTTACAGAAGGATAAAGAAGTGATAATACAAAATTTATAAAAAGGAAATCGAGTGAAAGTAGACAAAATATTAACAGAGATGAAATGGATATCAACAGAATAGGCACTTAAGAAAGTGGAATACAGTTTTAACAGTTTAAAATGAGAATGGGTATCAAGAGAATAAAATACTCAGTGACCGAGTAGCAATTAACATTTACTCAGGCATTAGGAGTAAGGAAGGTCTATAGAGCAGTGTGTTTTATTGGTTACGAGATTTTAAAGAGAAATTGACAATACAGCAGTAAAAGAGAATGTTTAGAAATAGGATGCTTTAAAAAGTATGAAGCACTCGATGTCTTTTAGGGTCTCTGGATTTAGATTCTTACAAGCAGCTTTCATAATATATATTCCTTTACTAACCACAAGGGGCTAAACACAGAGGGGAGAAACAAGGACAGACAAAGGGATTAAGTCGATTATATCGAACCCAGTGCGTAACTGGTACTTTGTTTATCGACCCCGAAAGGATAAAAGGCAAAGTCGACCTAGGCGGAATTTGAACTCGAAACGTATCGACAGACGAAATACGGCTACGCATTTCGCCCGGCGTGCTAACCTTTCTGCCAGCTCGCCGCCTTATGCTTTCTTAATATATCCTAGTTTTGTTTGGTTGCATAGAATTGAAAATATACGTTATCCTGCGCCTTCTTTTTTTTTTTGCTTCTAAATGTCTAAGTTTTTCTAGTTTCCTTGAGAAACTTCATTTAGATTTTTGACATTAAAATAAAAGGGTTGAAATAAAAAAGCCGGAAGGTCAGTCACTAAGAAATGGAATGTTTCTTGGGTACACGCTTTTTACATCTCATTGAAGATTGGTTTCCTTTACGTTGAGAACCACATTGAGGAAATCCAAATTTGGAAGCTCATAAATTATACATAAACGCTTTATAATGCTTTGATTTTGTTCAAACTGTCACAGTATTTAATAAAACTCTTTATAACTAGTTTTAAGTGTATGATCGAAACATTAAATCCGATACACCGAGATATAATAGTTCACTTAAGAGTAATCATAATTATTTTTAGTGATGCAGGATGACTAAAGATTGTAAAGCAAAATGAGCATTTTTCCAAAGATCAAATGAAGTCTTTTAGAACAAAATTAAATAGGTACCTGTACGACAAGCAATATGTGGAATATGGTAGTTTTGAAATACTCTGCTCGGTTTTTACTGGGCACATACGGAAAAAATTATGCATTTAAATTTTAATGTTGAAAACATATTTTCAATACGAAAGTAATCTTTTACGATATTTTTAAATATACATATCAATGAATTCTGCCACAAGAGAAATTACGAGTATCTAGAAGACTAGGTAACTGTGTGCCTTGTTGGATGAGCAGACGATTTGTCTCAGAAAAAAAGAAAATCGTCATTTACTTTTATAATCTTAAATGAATTCATCCTATCAGTTTCTTTCAATTTTTTCTACTCTTCTTTATTTATTTATTGAAGAAAAAAAAAGGAAACACTCAAACAACCGGAATGAAACTTATTTATTCATTTTTCTATTATGGCAGATAATAAAATAAATGTAGATTTGAAGATCGATATCCGTTATATCCTATTCATTGTAGGTCAGTTTTATTTGCTATAAACAGTTCTGGCGGACGTTTTATTTGCAAGAACTATTTTAATTTCTTATTTGTATTTCATTAAAAGAAATGAATCAACTGGTGACCTGCTGGATAAAATTAATCATCTGCTGGTGCCATTATTTCTTTCAAACAATTAATTGAATATAATGACAACAGTGACATTGATGCGTAATATCTACGTTTATATTTGCCACATGTCTATGAAATCGCGATTAATAATTGCTCGTATTGTTCTCAATTCATCTTTTCAAACAGATTCCATTAATGGACATTAAATAATTTTTTCTAGTCTCTCAAATTGTATTTACCTTCATCAAATGGTGTTTATTTCTAATATAAATCATGTAACTCTAGGAAGGTATTTGACATGTATGAACTACAAACAATCAATAAAATACTATATAAACATTTTCCAGGTTAGAAAACACATAAAGCAATAAATTTTATGTTGATCGAGCATTCATTGCATGTACATATTTTAATGTTTATAACTGGATTTCCACAAGAAGAAAAAAAATCGTGAATATTATCTAATTGAAAGTGTAGCTACAGAATACCTTATGGCACTGTTTGAAATATAACGTAGTTAAATGAGTTTTGTTTCCTAAATAAATAGGTTTAAAATCTGTCATGGGTGCTTTTTGTAAGGCGGCGGGCTTGTAAAAGCGTTAGCATGCCGGGAGAAATGCTTAGCGGTACCAATTACGCACTGGGGTCAATATAATCGACTTAATCCGTTTGTCTGTTCTTGTTTGTCCGCTCTGTGTGTAGCCCCCTGTGAGCAGTAAAGAAATAGGTATTTCGTCTGCCGTTACGTCGCGAGTTCAAATTCCGCCGATGTCGATTTTGCCTTCATTCTTTCGATGTCGATCAATTAAGTACCAGTCGCGTACTGGGGTCGATCTAATCGACTGACCCACCTCCCCCCAAATTTCGACCCTAGAGTAGAAAATAATATCGGTCCATTTTGTAATGTATATGAATGTATACATACATATGTACACACACATACACACACACACACACACACACACACACACACATACACATATATATTTGTGTATGTGTGTCTGCGACTAGAGAGATAAATAGCAAATTCCCCAATTAAGGTGAATATCATTCTATGTGTATCATTTCTTACATTATAAGATTTTATCCGTTTGTTTATTGCATTTACACTGTTATCATGTTGCAGTTTATTACATTCAGTATCGAATCATAGACAATTTATGTTCATATATTACCAAAAAATCCTGGTCACTGACACCACTTATGTTTAATTATATGACTCAGATGAAAACCCCAATAAAATTACTTTCATAGATAATGTGAATGTTAAAAGATATATACTTCTG